>NW_023339729.1:24325737-24338919 GCF_004916995.1 Morone saxatilis | reverse complement strand
TAATCCCCCCCCCAAATTTTTTTCTCTTAGTCTGCCTTTATACTCCGTCGTAGCGATTGTGATATGATTCACGATTATTTTTGCATCACAAATTTGTATTTTTATTGAAAAAACTGAACTAAAATCATAATCATGTGACTTGTTGAGGCCTGTAGTGCTAAAGAAACACAAGATTTGTGGAGCAGGGCACCTCTGCAGCACTACAGTATTCAATATAATGATTGTTTGTCTCATATTTGACTTTTTTAAAATACAACATTTGGCAATTTTTTAGGCTATATTTTTGCAGCCCTGTTTCTGATTCACTTGTTGTTGGTTTTTAGCCATGGAGATGTTTTTGTTTTGCGTGCAGCCAATCCACCATAATGGAGGTAAACATTTAGTTTGTGCTGCTTTTAGGAACATTTAGGAGGATCTATTGGTAGAAATGGAAATATAATATTCATAAGTGTGTTTTTATTAGTAGTAGAGTTTCACAAACACCGTATTTCCTCTTTCATGCTTGTAAGGCGAGGGGTATTCAGTTGGCAACTTCACTGCCAGTCTACTAAATCCGTCCTTTAAAGCAGGAAAATAGCATTAAAACTAAAAACATAGTCTCAGTTACTTTATATAATCCATTAACGAGCTGTCAGTAGTTTTCTTAGGGACCGTTTCTAAAGCAGACTGTTGACAGTGAGGTCTGTGAATTATCCAACGCACTGTAAAAAACAAAAACTATATGCATGGCAAAAAGATATTTTTCAACAGGAAGTGATTTGTTTTTGTGTAATTTGGTTGAACTGATCTTTTAAATCATCATCACACTCAGTTATGCTGAGCAGAGGGACGGTATGACTAAACATTTGGAGGAAAGGCAAAAGGTGCTAAATTCATTTCCAACTGTGAGCTCAAATGATTAACCAATGAGTTGATTGACAGAAATTATTATTATTATCCTCAGTGAGAGAAGTTGATGCTTTTATATCAATATTAATTAAATGGATTTGAATCAGTAACTTTGGGCTCTTAGAACTTCTGATGGACATTTTTTACAAATCTACAGACAAAATAATGAATCAATTAATTGAACACATAATTGAGAATGATCAGTAGATGCAAACCTGAGTGCAATTTAATTGAGTATGCTGCCCATGAGGTCATTTATAATAAGCTCGTTTTATAAATTAAAAGAAGAATTTATTAAAGATAGCACCTTTTTTTCCCCCAATTGTTTTTCAGAATGAACAGTTTACTTTCTACAGTTGAGTGATAGTGAGTATTTCTTTATTATTATGTGCTTTGTCATATTAACAGTACTTTATGTATTTATATTTTTAGGCTAACATGGTCCAACAGCAGCCCAGCTGCTTTACGCCGTTTGAGGAAGTCACACTCTGCGGTTGAACTCAGGAGAGCCTCGGGACAGTCCGACTCCTCAGACGAAGATGAAGCTACCAGTAACGACGTGGAGAAAGGCCTGCTTTTTTCTCCGAAAGAACACATCAAGAACATGTGGCAGGACTTTAAGCTGTCGCCTCAAAATCGCCTGGTGTCGGCCTCGTCGCTGCACAGCCTGCCGGGAGACCAGAGGAGACGAAAGGGGAAAGGAAAGAAGAGGCAGGGGCATAAAGATGGGGAGCAGGAGCACTGGAAACACAGAATGACCGTCCCAAAACCTTTCCAGATGATGCTGCGTGAGGCCGAGAGACGAAAGCGCGGCATCAAGACGCGTTCAGAGATCGAACTGGAGAACGCAGAGCTGCGTCGGCAGCTGGAAGAACTGACTGAGTGCCAGAGGAAGTTCCATGCCAGCCCCGTACCGGCTCACGTTCACCTCCCGCTTTTTGAAGAGCTGCAGGAGCGCAACGAGGAACGACAGCGAAGAATGAAACAGCGAGAAGATCAGCATCTCCGAACCGTCCAGAAGCCCTTCAGCTTCCTGGAGAGAGAGCGACTGAAGAAGGAGCAGAAACAGCTGCGTTCCTCGCAACCGTCCGACCAGGAGAAAGTCAAACCCTTCAAGGCCAAGCCTGTGCCCAAGGCGGTGTACGTAGCAGCATCGGGGGAGCAGGTGAAGGAGGAGCAGCTGTATCGGTCTATCAAGATACAGATGAGGGCTCAGGAGCTGCTCCACAGTGCGTCGATGCCTCCCAGCATGCTCGCACGCCGACTCAGCGATCGCAAGAAGACCAAAGACGCTGCAGCCGGAGGGGACCACTTCTCCCACAGGCCGCAAATTAACAAAGAGGTACCCGACTTCGACGCCAGTTACAGACGCTTCCAGAAGCACCTGGAGAAACAAAAAGAGGCGAAGCCCACGACTGCATGCGAGCCCTTCGAACTGAGGACGTCACAGATCTCTTCGCACCGCGAACGCATCCTGGCCGACATCGAGAAGGAGCAGAGCAGCCCTCGGATGCTGCGCTGGCCGCACGTCAGCCCGGGGCTATCTCGGACAGCAAACTCAAGTCTCTGTTCGTCCCTCTCTGGCAGCCTGGAGCTCCTGCCTGCCAAAGTCACAGACGCCACCAAAAAGCGCCATGAGGCCGTGAGGTACCATTTCAGGAGTCCAAACGCGTCTACCATTTTAGTTGAGATACAGACAGAACTCCAATGTCCCGTTTAGACATCGAGACCTCAGCTGTTACCGTCTGTGTTTGAAATCCCAGAATGCTTCAATTTTAGTGGAACTCCTTTTTCCCAACATCCCAGCAGCGTGCTTACAACCCCACACCCACTCCAAAACACCCCTTAGCCGGTATCCTCAGCTGTCTGCCCCCACCCTCCCGAAATCCCCATCCCATCCAAACCTTCCTGCATCTGTGACCAGATTGTCTCCCTGAGTAGAAAGGTGCTGGAGCAGAGGAAGAAGGCCGAGGAGGAGGAGGAGCAGTGGAGGGAAAGGCAGAAGCAGAGGGAGAAGAAGCTGCAGAGGGTGGTGGTGAAACGAGCCCAGGCCAACGACCCCCACCTGGCTCTCTCACAGACGCACCAGACCAAACTCAAAGAATTCAGGTACCCTAAAAACAACGCGACTACGGCGCCACGAGCCGAGCTGCTGTTGAACGGACCGGGACGATTCGTAATTCTCCGTTGTTGTCTGCAGGAAACAGGAGCTTGAGCGCAGGAAGGAGTACAAGCAGGAGATCAAGGAGATGCAGCAGAGGGTGAAGGGGAGGCCGCTGCTGCTGGAGCAGGTTGCACAGGTGAACATCAACCTGAGCCCCGAGCCTCGACCACATCCCACAAACTCAGTTTAATTACAGCAGATTGTGCATCTTTACAAACAGCCTCTGTACCAAAGCATTAATGCATTAGAACATTTAACCAGAGAGAACGACAGATTAATTGATTAGTAATTTAATAAAACCGATTTGTATGTTATAGGTGAAATAATACCAATACCATACTTCATTTAAATAGCTCCTTTCTTAACAGTGCAAGTGCTTTACACATAAAAATATAAATAATAAAGTCATAGAAACAACAAATACAAGGCGTAGACTGAACAGAGATGGGAAGACATGCAATATAACCAGTAAAAGGTGCTGTAAGCAGGGCGCCCGGTTCATTCTTTACTCAAGTAAAAGTGAAAAAGTACAGGCTCTGAAATGTACTTAAAGTATAAAAGTAAAAATTATAATCTCTAGAATCTGAAGGACGTTTCTGCCGGCAGTTTCTGTGCAAAGCTTACTGAAACCTCAAATAGGCTCGAGTCTCCCTCTATTGTCTGTTTGGTCTTGTTACGTCTGTTATGCGTGATATGCACCAGTTTTGACGTTGGGCCAGCGATGATAATATAATAATTCCCCTTAAAAGCCTGTTTGTGTAAAATGTTGGGGGTAAAAGTAAAAAGTAATCAAGTCAAGGAAAGGACACCTGAAAAAACGAATTAAATAGAGTAAAGAAGTATTTGTACTTTGTTACTTCCCACCTTTGAAAATGGTATGTAAGCAACAAAGTGATAAACAATTAGACATATTTAAAAATGTGTTTTTTAAATCAGATTGACATTAAGATAATGAGGTAAATAAAAAAAGAAAAATTACCTTAAAACACAGTTTCTTTGGCTACTTTAGTTGTTGGGTAGATTTTTTCTGCTCTTGTTTTTGTAAGTGTAAAAAATGAGATACTGTAACACAACATATTCAGTTATTTCCACCAACTTCATCTCCATTGTTTACCGTCAGGTTTGGGTGTCAGTCACTCAGGTTAGAGGGTTTCTTTCTCACCATTTTCACTCACAAACGTCACAGGGCGAAACCACACGAGAGGCTCAGATACCAGTTTCTATATCCAAATGTAGTGCAACCACAAGTTAAAGTTGGTTTAGAGTTAATGACTGCATTAACTTTCAGCATTTCATTACAATAAGTGCAGGGAGTATGTGAGTGTGTTATTTTAGCTTTGATTACCACGCCGTTGTTACATTTACACTAACTTTCTGAACGTGTCTTGATAACAGAGGAATGCCAAGCACGCAGCGGAGAAGCGCTACACAGACGCCCTGCATGGATGTGATCTGACCCAAGAGTTTATCAGCAGCAAGGCGGCAAAATCGGGATCTGCACGCAAAGACTCTCAGTCCAGTGACAGCAAACAGAGGTACACCAGTGACACACTGTAAGGAAAGAAAAGTATGATGGAGATGAAACATCTGGGAAGATTACAGCTCAATAAAATGCCAAAAAACAGGTTGAAAATTTAGTGTAAAGCCGGTAATGAAGTCAAATGGCTTAAATCCTAAATTTAAATTGATTTCCAGAAGCGAGAGCACAAACCAACACGATAATGTGATTTGGTAAATCAGACATGAAGTAGGGGTGGGTCACTCAAATCTTTATGAGAAGTCTTTGTTTGTGTGCTGACTATGAATAAGAGCACAGTCATATTTAAGGCCTCACTGACCTGTCTCATCTTCCCTGTGTGCCAGTGACCAAGAGGACCTAGACACGGGATGCGAACCCGTCAGCTACAGAAAGGTCTTCCTGGACGACGAAGACTCTGAAGTAGATCCAGACCGAAGGGAAGAAGGGAGCGACGAGGCTTCATCGAACCACCGCGACGGAGACGACGCCAGCAGTCGCCACTCAGATCGGGATTATCGCGGAGAGGATCCCCACTATTCAGACGACAGTTACCACTACTCAGACGACCATGAGAACTACTCAGACGACAGCGAGCACGATGCCGACACTAAACAGCAGGAAACAGGGGAGTGACGGCATCATGATGGAGCGGTCTGACGCCATCGATACGTTAGAAAAACTCTGAAAAACTGAACATATGGAGTGAGGAGGAACCCTGAAGAGGGAGTTTCTTATTCTGAGAATGATTATTGTAAATATTCTTCACATGAAAATGTTAATCTTTAACATAAGCTGATGAGTTTGGATGTGTCTGAAATCACTTCCTCGTTCACTCGTTCACTATTCCTACATAATGAAGTCCTTCCTTTACTCTGTAGTGAGCGGCTAGTTGAGACACTTTTTGCATCATTACTGACAGATGTAATTGTGTGTGTAATTGGGAATTTTTGAGGGCAAATTAAAAAGTCTCACACTTAAAGAAGGGATTTTGGATTTCCTTACTAATTGTAATAATAATAACAATGTTTACCTGTTTTACCTGTTAGTATAGAGTCACCCTCCCAGTGTGAACACACCACATAGGCCTACTGTAAACCTGGTTAGAAGTACTGTGTAATATGGATTTGCAGCACACTGCAGGACTTTTATTATTTCCAGCTGTGTAATAATTCTGTGACAAAAAAAAAAGTCTTCTATTAAAAAGGCCTAATTTCAAAGAGCTAACAACGCTTTGTGGACAGTTTCATACAGACATCTTTCTACATACAGACACGTCTTCAGCTGATGCACTTCATTTCCCAGCTTCCAGTTTTACATTTCAGCCTCCATAATGTTTTGTTTTGGTGTGTTTGTCCTGCAGGTGGCGCCAGAGGATGGGTCATGTTACCTAAATCAGGTTATCCTCTGTGCAGTAGCCATGTTATGACGTGTTAGAGTCAGTCGTTATTATATGTTTCGCAGGGATTTTTAAAGGGTTTAATAAATGGTTGTGGATGCCGTAGCTGTTCTTCATCGTGGTTAGAATATTTATAATCATGGAGGTGAAAGCAGGAGTAGGTGTTGTTTGGAAGAAGAGGAGATAAAGGTAGATTTTAGTATGTCTCCTGAGCTGATCCACATCCACGAATGGAAGATGCGGATTTCTTTGGCTTTGACTTGAACACATCTCCCCCTGAAACAGGAAAAACAACACAGCACAGTCAGGAAACACATTTTTCTACTGGGGTTTAACACAGTTTCTATAATGCAGAGTACTGGTGCAGTGGCGGAGTGAACATATGTCCTAAAATATGTGTGTTTATTAAGCAGAATCCAAGAAAAAGTGAATGAAATGAAACAACTGAACCGTTCAGAACTGTTGTCAGGGCTGAAAAACTCTCGTCGTTCTGAGCCACAACCACTCTTATTAAATACTTTAGCTGTAGTGGACAGGACGTTGTATATACTTGGAGTCGTTCATATAGCCTCAACTGTTGACTTATTGTTACCAAAGCATAAAGTAAATGTGTTAAAGTCATGTGTATATTCAGACAATTGAGAATTAACTACCCAGTAGTCTATTTGGTCTTTACCGTGGACACAATACGCTCCTTTTTCTTGCCTTTGGGAAGGATTTTAGGGCATCCTGCAGTCAGGGGCAGATCTAGATGGGTTGACAGTTTGGTGTCAAATACTTTCAAATTTAACACATTCATTTAGATTAATTTTTAAAATAACATGTTAACAACCGAAATCAACACGTTTAATGATCTGTTATGGCCATATTTTAGACTAAGTGACTTAAATTCACTCAAAAAAGACTGAAGATGTGGAAATAAGTTGGAAGTAACAGTTTGATTGAGTTCTAATGCCATTTCTGCTTAACTAATGTGCCACAATAATGTAATATTTGTGAATTTAGATACCTTCATTTGGGGGCTTTTTCCAAGATAATATTGATAAATGTGATTATTTTGATTGTATTTGTAAATATTTCTGCCACCCTTTAAAGTCTCCATGCCAGTATTTCTCTATATCCACTCCTGCTAACTTGTCTGTTCTGGGCTACTGTAGAAACATGGCGGTTCAACATGCTCACTTTAAGGTAACAATAACACAATTATTGTTATTTTCAGGTGATTCTACACAAATGAAAACATACCTGTGAATATTATATTACATTTTCTGCCAATAGATTCTCCTAAATGTTACACAACGGACCTTTAAGTTTCACTGGCAAGTCAAAGGTCTCCTCTATCTCTCCACTGTTAGGAAAACTTTGTACAAACATCCAGGTGTATGTTTTTTTTTTCTCTTCTCCTCTTCCCCTTCCTCTTACTCTCTTCTTCTCCCTCTCCCCCTCTCCCCCTCTCTCCCTCTCTCCCTCTCTCTCTCTCTCTCCCTCTTGTGTGTTTGATCTGAAGTGTTTGATGAATAGCCTCAGCTCCACTTCTGTATAGCCTCCACTTCCAGCCCTCCTGTAGCTAAAGTAGCATGTTTTTGTGTCAGTGAAGTGTGACTGTCTGACACACACACACACACACACACACATACACACACACTGTAACCCAAACTCTAATACATATTCAATCCCAAGTGATGGACAGCAGTACACTCTCTCACACACTCACTCACAGTACTTCAGTTCTCCCGCTGCTCCCCTCTCACTCTGTCACTGCCACAGAGGACGAGGCCTCCTCCTCTCCTCCACTTTTTTCCTTTCCCTCTCCAGAAACACTCTGGGGAACCGTCAACAGTGTTGAATTTCAAAGGGGCGAGGGGCTAATGCTCCTGGATGAAGCTGATTGAGTCAATTTGTCGACATGATGGACGTTTTGTGGCCTCGGCTCCTGCTCTCCTGCTGACTGCAGGCTACAGGGCCGACACTGGCTTTTCAGGTATTTTTTTAAGGAGCGTACAAAGAAAAAAAGAGAGACGTGTCACTGCTTCAGTGAACGGCGGAGGGGGGGAACCAACCTGCTGGACCAAAGCTTCAATTAACACAAATCTGAATGAGGTTTGTAATTGCCAAGCACATTAACAATTAATACACCGGGAGAGTGTTCGGTGTTAACGTGAATCCACATCAGCATTAGCTGTTTCAGACTAACAGAGAGCATGCAGCATAAAGAGATGGTCCACCTATATAATGCAAAATATATTTTCTCTTTCACTAGTGATGGTAACCAGCCACTTGGTTTGGCTTTCTTGAATAACCACCATGCACCATGCTCTAAACAGCCCTGCATTTAATTGTATGTAGCAGCTCTTTTCAATGCACTCTATGTATGTAACCTATTTTTCTAAGTTTCACCTCTTAATATTTACACTGTTCTGGTGTTTTCCTCTCCTTTATCCAATAGGACCTGTTTTCTGGCAATGGACAGGGATTGAACGCGATCATTGAGGTTCAGTCTTTACTCTTCCTCAGCTTTGAAACTGAAACTGCTTTGAAAACTGAACCCAAATAACTATAAATAATAACAGTGGAAGACATATTGGGATCTTTTACTGAAGTAAAAGTAGTGCAAAAGTGCTGCATTTATCTTTTTACTTAAGTACAAAAGTATTAGCAGCAAAGTGTACGTAAAGGTCCAGTTTGTAGGATTCAGAGGCATCAAGCAGTGCAGATTGCCTCTCCCTCAATTCACCCTCACATTGCAAGTATGAAGGACAAACTACGGTGGACACAAAACGCACAATTTAGTCTTGCTGAATCCCTTCTAAATCATTTTCTTAAATTTTTTAAAGATAATAAAGTCTATTCATGATCAAACTTGGATCTCAATCTCAACTCAATTTCTTTTTCTTACTAACTTCCCAAAAAATATGACAAAAATTTAAATATTCTATTCCTCTTTGTGCTGGGGACCCCTGTTGGTCCTCGGACCCCAGTTTGAAGTTTTTTTTAAGGTGATTATACACCAATGAACACATACATATGAATATTATATTCCATTTATATATTTGCCATTTCTGCCACTAGAGCCTCCTAAATGTTACACACTGGACCTTTAAAGTATCGAAGTAAAAAGTACTCGTCGGCAGCGCAGTAACTGGGAACAAAACCTTTTTAAATGAATGTATTGGAGTTAAATGTTATATCTAAATATTAAAAGTATATCATTTAAATTATTGCATCTACACAAATAAGCCACATAGATTACTTTCACCTAGCTCAAACCTTGAGACTTGAATCGACTATTTCAAACAATCGTGTGAGATCAAGAAGAACAAGTTGTGACTCAGCTAATAACTAATCTTAATGTATTAATCTGTGAAAAGGAGCTGCTACTAACTCATGAGCTGCTGTGTTAACACACAACCCCCAAAGAAGAAGTAAAGTCCTCTCAAGCCAGATCGCAAACACCTGCCTCCCGCCGTTTGTAAATACAACAACAGGAAAAATCACAGTAAAGCAATCATCCTAATTTAATCTGCATGTGGACACACAGCAAGTCAAAGCAGGAGAGCAGAACATTGTGTTAAAGTCTAACGCCTACAACGTTTGATTTCCCACTGTACATGAATGGTCCTCTGGATGCGGGAGTTATTGAAAAACCACACACACCCACCACACACACACACCCACACCACACACACACACACACACACAGGGAAATGATAAAATAAATTAGTGAAAAGTGATAGTCAGATAATCTGATTTCCTCCAGCTGGAAAAAACAGAAGTTGCTGCGGCTGCTTGTTCTCAGTCAACACCGTTATCCTGCACCAAGGCCCTCTGAACAGCGGGATTGGTGGTGTGTGTGTGTGTGTGTGTGTGTGTGAAAGAGACAAGGGCATATAGGGGGCAAGCACCTGCCATAGTGGACTCTCACTATTCCCACCACTCTAAACACACGCCATCTCCCCCAAAACCTTCTTTAAAGCTTCAGATGTTTTCATTCCTCTCCATGTTTCATGTGTGAGACATCTGAGGAATGGGGAAACTGTGTGTGTGTGTGTGTGTGTGTGTTGTCATATATGGAAAGTAAAGGAAGGGATATGCAATGTGTCCTTTCATGTGCGTCAGCCATGTTAGTCTGTAATTAAGCCTGTAGCCTGTGGAGACCATTCAGCATCTATAGGGGGAGGTCTGGGTATAGGGGGGGTCAGGGATTCATTGTCAGGTCAGTAATTATCAGATTTACAGAGCCTCTCATCAGGGAGCAGGACTTGCATACAACACACAACACCACACATCTTAACCAGCCCCCGGCCAGCCAAGGCGAGGTGTAGAGGGAGAGCCCGTCAGTGGGCGAGTTGACAGGCCGACCCCCAGGGGGAGACGATAGCCAGCGCTGCTCTGACAGCGCTTAGTGGGAGTTCTGCCTTGCTCATCGCTTCAGAGAACACACAAATAAACAACACTCAAACAAGCTCGTGACACACACACACACACGAAGAAACACACAGGAATGCATTTACACATCTAGATATATAAGTTATTTCTTCATAGTCTGCATGAGGAGAGGAGACAGATCGGCATGGGGAGGTCTAATCCAACTCAAACTATTTGTGTTGCTTCACTTGTTCAGACGTGGCTGAGCTTGCCAACTCCTTTTCCTTCTGCATGTTAACTCTACAAAACATATTTACTCCTCGGGGAGTTTAAGACGTTTACATTTTGTGATAATACAGAAAAGTCAGTTCTGAGCGTGTGTCACATTCTATAAATGTTCTTCATTGTAGGAAGTACTGCACCTGTTCCTGCAGGAGAGTACAGTTTGTTCCTTAAGTTCTGATTTAAAGTTTATTACATTAACTTGTCAGGGACCATGTACAAAAAAACATTAATGTCATATTAAGTGAAGAAATGTGTTTTTTTCACTAGATAATTTCCATCTGCAGTCCCTGGACATTTACAGTACATAAATTATGCAAAACTTAACTTAAGTTAAGGTAAACTGAGTTTAAGATATAAATAAATGAACTTCATTAGCATTCAAAATAGTCTCTAATGCTTTTTTTTTAGTTGTATTTCTTGTTCTCATTATCTATATATCTTTATTTTCTTATTTACCTTGTCCTATGAACAATTTTGTTATTGTTTGGATGTGAGAGACCCCCCGGCAGCATAAAATACATACTGCACGTTTAAGTTAAATCAGGAAAAGAGAGAGACGTTAACATGAGTGCACAAACTTTCTTTCCAATGGACACACTCTAGGGAGCCGTAAACAGCGCTCTGACACTGGTGGCGGTGGGACGCACAATGACAGCTGAGAGAGACAATAAAGGCAAGGTGGTAAAGTTGAGAGGTGGAGCCTCAGTGTGCTGACAGAATGATGTTAAATCCACTATATATGAGCTCTGACCTGCAAAGACAGAATGAATGGGCCTCCTATAGAGACGATACATCGTACCCGTGGTTTGGGGCACTTTTGGTTTGATCATTCCTTTTTTTCCTGCCAGCTCTCTATTCTCCAATAAAAACATAAAAAACCCATCAAGATATATTTCATAAAAATAGTTAGTAGCTTCTTTCAGAGGCTGTAGCGGGCTCTGTTTTATAGCAAGAGTGAAAAAATACTGGTATCGTATGAAACTAGATAACAAACACATCCATTGGTACCAACCATGTCCTGCTAGCAATAAGGGAATAATGCTTTAAATAACGCTCCAAAGTTAGGCTTAAGTTAGGGATCCCTTGACCTCAAGATATCTGAATGAAAATGGGTACTATGGAAACAGTAGTGTACTTGAATATGTCTGCATACTGGGGTCCATAAACAGTACTGGAATTGCATAAATGCTGATGCCAGCCCTGCATAAGTCAGTCTGGAAACACCCCCTGCTATTAAAATACTAATTGACACATCGGTTAAGAAAAAGAAAGAAAAAAGCTGTTCTCAACATGTTTTTGAAGGGAACCTCTCAGCCTCCAACGGGGCCTCTGAATGTCCCTGGAAGCCTCTTTGGTCATCACCTCCCTGGGATGTCTCTGTGTCTCTGTGTCTCTGTGGATGGGGTTTGCCATTGACAGTTAATGGGGTGTGGTTTGTCAGTGAGCTATGGGTCTCATTTCCTCCTCTGTCAAACGTGTGCGCACAACTACTTGTCAACGCGGTAATTTACACTGCTAAGACGGGATCAAGACCATATAAAGAAAGTGTAGGTCGTGCGTGATGTGTTTTTGGTGCTTGTGTGTGTGTGTGTGCTGTTGTGTGGTGTGTGTGTGTGGTACCTGTCATGTTCAAGTCGACACCGAGCACTCCCATCTCTGCGCCGTTTTTCTGTCTGTGTTTGAGTCTGGGTGATTTCATGACCAGGAAGTGATCGTGTCGCTGTGTAACACATCAACAACAGGACCATGGGTCCTGTGTAGGAGAGAGGAGGTGGGACGGGGTCAGAGGTCAAAGTAGGAGTGAGAACTGTTTTGAACTGATGGCCTTTTAAGCAGAACAGCGTTGTCTGCCCTGTTTGTTTGACCAGAGGCCTGTCCTGTCCATCCAGGAGTCACCATCGACCAGCGGAGAGGAGACAGAGACGGGAAGAGGAGCGCTTGAAAGGCAACACCGGAGGATGAGGCTGGTTGGGGGAGGTGGGGCTGAAGGTGGGTGAGGTAAAAAAAAACGTGGTTAAATTGACAGGTTGCATATACCTTTAGTCCATTAGTTAACATCCACAAAGATTCAGAATTATATAAATAAACCTATGTATTATTTATACACAAAATACGATTTTTTACTAGGTATTTTGTTTTAAATGAAATTAAAGTCATCCCCTGTTTTTTCTTTACCTCCACTACAACATTCACTGTAAGCTCACCTCTAGCTCAAGATGGTTTTTCCTTACTTTCAAAAATGTAGTTTGTTTTACATTAAAATGTAGAGTGTACGATGAAACTCTGTCTGGTCTTAACAGTGATTAAATTAATCAATCGTAATATTTATAAGTTAAAGGCCACTTCGGTGAGAGCGTGCGGTGAGTGAGACTTACACACCCTGAGGAGCACAATCTCAACGGCTAACAAATGAAGACTATAACGTAATTATAATTCGCTCTAACACAATTTAACCAGCCCTGGCCAGCATTACCCAGTGGCTAAATAATTCATACGTGCCGCACATCACGATCACATAGATATATATTAATTATTAAATGAGGCTTGTTTAAAAAAAGAAAAAAA
>NW_023339729.1:24324790-24325712 GCF_004916995.1 Morone saxatilis | reverse complement strand
TGTGTGTGTGTGTACTGTATGTATCAGGACACCGAGCACTCCCTCTCTGCCTTTTTTGTCTGTGTTGAGTCTGGGTGATTTCTGACAGGAAGTGATCCGTGTCGCTGTGTACACATCAACAAACAGGACCTGGGTCTGTGAGGAGGAGGAGGTGGACGGGGTCAGAGGTCAAAGTAGGAGGAGACTGTTGACTGATGGCCTTTAGCAGCAGCGTGTCTGCTGTTTGTTTGACCAGAGGCCTGTCCTGTCATCAGGAGTCACCTCGACAGCGGAGAGGAGACAAGACGGGAAGAGGAGCGCTTGAAGGCAACACGGAGATGGGCTGTTGGGGGAGGTGGGGCTGAAGGTGGGTGAGGTAAAAAAAAACGTGGTTAAATTGACAGGTTGCATATACCTTTAGTCCATTAGTTAACATCCACAAAGATTCAGAATTATATAAATAAACCTATGTATTATTTATACACAAAATACGATTTTTTACTAGGTATTTTGTTTTAAATGAAATTAAAGTCATCCCCTGTTTTTTCTTTACCTCCACTACAACATTCACTGTAAGCTCACCTCTAGCTCAAGATGGTTTTTCCTTACTTTCAAAAATGTAGTTTGTTTTACATTAAAATGTAGAGTGTACGATGAAACTCTGTCTGGTCTTAACAGTGATTAAATTAATCAATCGTAATATTTATAAGTTAAAGGCCACTTCGGTGAGAGCGTGCGGTGAGTGAGACTTACACACCCTGAGGAGCACAATCTCAACGGCTAACAAATGAAGACTATAACGTAATTATAATTCGCTCTAACACAATTTAACCAGCCCTGGCCAGCATTACCCAGTGGCTAAATAATTCATACGTGCCGCACATCACGATCACATAGATATATATTAATTATTAAATGAGGCTTGTTTAAAAAAAGAAAAAAA
>NW_023339729.1:24324518-24324765 GCF_004916995.1 Morone saxatilis | reverse complement strand
AGTTACTCCACAGATTCAGATTAATAAATAAACTATGTATTATTTACTACACAAACTAGATTTTTTACTAGGTATTTTGTTTTAAATTAAATTAAGTCATCCTTACTTAAAATTACTGAAGCTACTTAATCAAGAATGTTTTTTTATTTTCAAAATGTAGTTTGTTTTACTTAAAAATGTAGAGTTAAATGAACTCATCTGGTCTTACAGTGATTAAATAATCATGTAATATTATAAGTTAAGACTT
>NW_023339729.1:24322749-24324420 GCF_004916995.1 Morone saxatilis | reverse complement strand
AAAGTGCTTAAATAATTATAGTATAACATGATATATATTAATTATTAAATGGGCTTTTTAAAAAAAGAAAAAAACTATTTTTAATTTAGATATCTTTAAGTATATTTTGATGTTTTATGCTTTTGTACTTTTACCTAAAGTACTACAAGGAGTTTTTACCTGGTTATGAAACAGTCTGATGCCTCTATATGACTTACATAAACAAAGAAGACCATCAGTGAGACGACTGGCTGTTTCTATAAAGTTATTCTTAATCTGGTAAACTTTCCTTTGGAATCATTAAAACGAGACAGTAGAAACATTACCACCTTTGTCCACAGGGGCCGCCAGAATCAACAGAAAATTAAAGCTCCTTTTTAGGGGCTTTAAGGATTTCTACACTGTACTTTAACTTTCTGTCACCACTGGACATCAGGATATACATCAGGAACAAGATATCAATAACACATCTTTAAAATACTTAAATGGTTTTTAAATTGTTGCCTTAAATATTAAAGCAATAAATATATGAATCACTTTGTCCAGGCAGGCTGGTCCCTGAGCCGTCCAATAATCGGCGTCCACCCTCGGCTGACTGATGGCCTCATTGTTGCCATGCCAGCGGGTTGCTGTCAAGGTTACTGAGCCACAAGATGGGCCAACTCAGGGAGCAGTCAGCTCCTATTTTTGGGTCTTCAGGGCCACTTTCTTAGGGGAACTGACAAGACCTTGCCAGCAGCTGATGGGAACTGGACTGTGTGTGTGTTCATGTGCATGTCTGTATCCTAAACTTGGCATCTAACACTGAGACACAGCAAAAAAAAAAAAGCACCAAACATCTCCATCTCTCCCAGTGTCAGCAGGATTCTGCAGATTCTCTCCACTAGAGGGCATCTCTCTTTTACAACACACAGCAGCACAGCAAGAGAAGCTTGTAGAACATGAGCACTTTTGACACTAAAGTATAAAAAGAGATAGGAACTGATCCAGCAGCAGGTGAAGATTCATGTAAAATTAGAGACACTATAATGTACATTAAAGGTCCAGTGTGTTGATCTATTGACAGAAATGAAATATTATATCATAGGTACACTGCAAAGAAAAACTCTGTTTCTGGGAAATTAAATGTTTCTGTCTAAAAAGAAAAAATAATGTTGTCAAGCAAGTTTTACATAAGAAAAGTAGTTTGGTTTAAAGAAAATATCTCTAATTTTGTCTTAATAAGATATTACAGCTACTACTGAACTAGATTTAACCAGTTACAACAATCAGAATCAGAATCAGAAATACTTTATTGATCACCGGGGAGAAATTAGTTCATTACAGTTACATCACACGGTAAACGGTAAAGAATAGTACTTATATACAATAAATAGAATATAAATGAATGCATAAGTAAATAAATACAGTAAAAAGTCAAACTAAAAATAGAAAAATAGAAATATAATAAGAGCCTAAGAGATATAATAAAATAATAAGAGACCAAACCAAAACTCTCTCTACCAGCATTTTCAGAGTGGGCAAATAAAGTACTGGTAAACAAAAAGTCAAACTAATTTAGTAATTTAAAAACAAAGCTTAAGTTAGAAAAAGTAAGATGGCGATGCACTGATCATTTGCTCTGATCATATCCCAGCAGAGGAACAAGATTATTTTCCTTATTTTAAGAGTAAGACCACTTGCACAACTTCT
>NW_023339729.1:24319683-24322649 GCF_004916995.1 Morone saxatilis | reverse complement strand
CCCCCCCCCCCCCCCCAACACACAACTGAGGAGTAATGTGACAGCAGCACTCCGGCTTTTCTTCGATGTCTACCATGCCAGCTTTCAACACCCGCCATTGGCAGAATTGGGTTTGACAGCTCTCGTTGAGGGCCTGGCGATTGGCCGGGCTCCAGGGACGTTGTACGAGAAGAGACGCGCACACTACCAAAGGGTCCGGGAACAGGAAAACAAAGCAGTCACCACTGAGGAACTTGAGCAGGGGTGCGGTCAAACCGGGCTCAACCCTAGATCTCATTTCATCACATACAGCTTAACAACCATGTTTAGAAACCGTGAGATAAAGCAAAAGGGAGAGCGAGGAGGCCATCTGAAGGAGTCCGGCGCTGAAAAGTGAACGTGTGAGTGCTGACAGCAACACAGACCCTTTGGAGAGACACTTAACACCAGAGCCAGGACACAGTAGATTGGAGATACTGTAAACCAGCAGGCAGAGAAAAGGCCTTCACTCGACAGCTTTGTCTGATTCACAAGATACTGTGGTGCTGAGGGTGAAATGTAGCATAACGCTTTTATGAAAAATGACTGTGAATAGGGGAAAGAATGTGTTATTTCTTAAACAAATCTACACTGATGCGCCACAAAGACGTTAATACCAAACCTGAGCCCAACTCAGTGTATTTGTGCAGCGGATACAGCATCTGAATCCCAGGGCCAAGTAGGCTGCCTCACCCCATAGATCAAGGCTTAATGTAGCCTGCGGTGCTGGCAGGATGGCCAAGACAAATGACAGTTCACTGAGGTGGGGTCCCTGGGCAGAGCTTGGCCTGGCCTCTGGCGCTGTACTGGGGGCTGCATTGCTAGCTGGAGCCTGCAGGACAGAGGGCCCATGCAAGGAGGGAAGGAGAGAGCGCGGGGCTAGGAGGGCTCACTCGCCTCACTAATGGGTCCCCAGACAGCCAGGTTTGACCTCACAGGCCCAGTGCATTCATTACCAGCTGGTTAGCAGCTAGTGCTAGTGCGGCTAGCTTCGGATAGTTAACTGCAGTTAGAGGTTAAAGCTTGCATAACAGGGCCACATAAAGACCTCTGTTAGCTGCACTTGAGTATTTGCTTTTGTTCGCAAACACTGCAGCTGGAATATTATGTGTGTTTCAAAAATCCAGTGGGAAACTGCAGTAGCAACATGGAGGTAGAGTATATGATAATAGACAACAGTGTATGTAAATATAGAAGGATTATTTGGGGGATTATCATGTTTTAATTTAAACCTCATTGACCTTCCAGCAGTTATTATAAACTTTTGATATACAGCCAAATGTTGTCCAAACTTCATTTAAAATTCTAGCAGATATCCCAAAGACACCAAATACAACCTTCATTTTAGGTAAATGTGCACGGAATATGTACTGCATTTTAAAGTTCTCCATTTGATGAAATGGAGCAGCCGTGAAAACATGGAGTCTTAGAGTTTGAATATTTTACTAACATCAGATAGCTTCAATGAAGAGCTGGAACAAGCTGCAAAATATGTTGTACTGTCGGACAGCGTGGAATAAGATCGTTTTTCAACCAACTTAAGAGGGAAAAGAAGGGATGGCTTTATCTGTCTGTACGTTCCCTCTGAGTACAAACCAAACTGGGACCAGTACCAGTGTGTGGAGAGTGATAATGTCCTGCTGGTGTCAATTTTTTTAACCACAGTCGGAGGTGAGCGTTGTGTTTTTGCCTCAGAGACCTTGGAGCCTGCTGTTCTGCAGCTGTATGCGTGCCATCACATGTATTCGTGTGTGTATGTGAGAAACCCCAAATTCCCCATATATTTTTATGTGTAGTTTACTGTCCCCGAGCATCTTTGCGGAAAAAACATTTCTTGTCCAAAAACCACAGCGTTCCAGGCCCAAAGCCCGACTCTGCAGCTCTTTATTTACAGCGTTGGCGTGTGATGGAGGAGCCACGCCGTCTCTCCCAATAACAGATTGTCATTTTGACGGCGACGCCACAGGGGGAGAGAGCAACAGCCTGAGTCCATCCCTCTGAAACACTGTTTACTCCCTGGAAGGTCACAGGGAGCACAAGGACACACACTTCCATGCACACATGTACATACACACACTCACATAAAAGCGTTATGTTTTCTATATGCAGATTAATTTTGTGTTGAAATAACAAAGATTTAGATTGTTGAAACTTCTTAATTAATCAACTAAACCAGCTTTAAGAAAGGGGAAATATAAGCGATCAATCATCATTCATTGTCTCAGCTCATAATTCGGTGTATTTCAGTCTGCAGCAGTGAGGATACATGGGAGTTTTAAAGTGCCACTGCAGCACAATCAATCAGAAACAACTTGTAGTCTATAGATAGATTTGTGTAAACGTACAGTCATCAGAACATGCAGATACACACACATATACACAACAAGACAACTTCCTTTCACATGAGTAATAGCCACTCCACAATAGCTCCAATAATAGTTTCCCATCCCTGTGCTGATGACAGCGGCGACCCCTCCCTGACCCTTCGGTTCTGGTCGCTGGGGCGCTTGACACCGCCTCTGCTTTCATTCATACCAACAAGGCAGTAAACAGACGGAGCATTAAGGAGGTTTAAAACTGGACCGGACAGTGTTTGTCCTGCGGAGACGCTGCAGGACGCCACCTGTTTGGACATGTGAAGAAGAAGGAGAGGGATTAATGTCTGAGATAAATAACCCAGAAAAACATTTTAGCTTTGGAAAGGTGGTGAATTGCAACCACAACAAAACCCTTAAGTGCAACACAAACATTAAAGGATAAGTTAAAAACTTAAAAGAGTACTCCACTGATTTAACATTGCACTACTGTCGGACTCACGATGGACAGTATTTTCAAAAATTAACGGAGGAGACTTAGAGATATAGTCTTGTTTTAGTCCATGCATTGTCCAGCGGAGAAGGAAACAATCTCATATTACAGCTAAATGGTTCACTAAAATATGTTTGTGA
>NW_023339729.1:24314719-24319583 GCF_004916995.1 Morone saxatilis | reverse complement strand
GTTTACTGAGCTCATAAATCAACTGAGAAGTCGGCTCATTTCTTCATAAGACTGTATGGTATCAGTGTGTTACTGCAACCAGTGGAGCTGCCCCCTGCTGGCCGTTACATAGAATGCAGGTTTAATACTTCACAGACCCAGAAGCTCTGTCCGTTATATCTACTGTCAATCGTTTGTTTCATTCAGTCGAGTCTCCTCAGTTCTAGCTAATTAGAGTATGTTATTTAAAGGACATAACAAAGCTAAAAATTCATTCTGTGAACAACGTAGTTTAACAAAAATACAGGATTCAAGATTAGCAATTCTGTTTTTGTGATAATTCTCTGTGAGTTCATCACGACAACTTTTCCCTTACACGCCACATATAGACATTTGAGCTACTGTTAACATTAAAAACATTGATTGGTGCGTCTTTAAACTCCCATAACTGCTGATGTTTCATAACTGATGTGAGTCAAACTCAGACCAACGGCAAGCCTGCGTCATTTCTGCTGGATTACATTTTTATTTATTTATTTTATTTCATTTATTTGCAAGAGACCATTTACAATATTAAACATAATTCATATATTGTACCAAAGCTAATGGTTACATAAAATGAAAATCATCACAAATAACCTTCGCATACAGAGCCAGAGCCCAGTACGCTAAATATTTGGTGACCAACTATCATTTAGAAATAAATCAACCTAATATTTAATTATAATCACCAAATAATACACGAGTGTTAAGCTAAACATGTTGTAGCTACATAAACATAAAAATCGAATGGTTTCAGGCCCTGGAGCCACATTAGTGGTATTTATTCTTTCATGTCCCAAAACAATCCTCAGGAGGCCCAGATTTTGGAGCTGCTTCCCTGCTTACAGCACAAACATCAATGAGTGAATAAAGTTTGGAGCTTAGCTTTTTTCTTTATGTTGAGACCAATGTGGATTTTCCATTAAAATCCCCATTGACAGAAAGGGTGAATCAGGTATTAAAGTTCCTTTGTTTGTGGAATAACAAGTCACAAACTGAGAGGTTCACTCATCCTACGTAAAGAAGCTGGATTCACCACAAACACTATTTTACCCTCAACAGCCTGATCAACCACTGAGCTTTACTTTTATCCAACACGCTGTAAATCTGCAGTGAAGGATCTAAACACACACACGGTGCCACTTTCAGTTTTCTGTTTCATCATCCTTTACCTCAGTGTCTCCTGTGTGGTATTAAAGGGTTTTAAAAGCTGTTGTTTCGTGTTGTTTTTCTCAGTTCGTTTTTCGTGAACGAGGTGTGTTTTGTTGTATGAAATGCACCCTTGTTGTTCCAGGCGAAGGATTTCATGACGCATACTGTAATAAACTAAATTAATTTGGCAATAATGAAATTAAAACATAATTTATACAAATACAAATATCAGTCTTTGTTATAATTTCACAGTATACACAGCACTTACAGCATTTTTACATACATTTGACCCATCCTCTATACATTACTATATACATTAGGAGCAGTGAGCAGCCGTAGCCGCCCGGGGAGCAGTTAGGGGTTAGGTGCCTTGCTCAAGGGCACCTCGGCAGTGCACAGGAGGTGGAACTGGCACCTCTCCAGCTGCCAGTCCACACTCCATACTGTGGTGCATGCTGGCCTTGAACTGGCGGCCCTCCGGTTCCCAGGCCAAGTCCCTTATGTATTAATTTATAACAGTTGAGAAGGGTTTAAGAAGAGTTTACATGGCACAGATGTGACAATTGCACAACATTTCCAGAGTAAAGATTTTGGCCCAAAACACGAGTAAAACTACATTCAATGCTTAAAATGTAATTTCATGTCCCTTTGCAGCTATTTTGTGATGCAAAATAAAATGAAAACAGTATTTTAAATGTTCTGCATTGACAGATGTTGTTGCAGCGAATTACTTCCAAAATGTAAAAACTTAAATATAGCAAACATACATATCAATCATATTATACATTTCTTCATTAGCAGCACAAAAATGATAAAAAATGGCTTGTGCTTAAATGATCAGTCGATTTGTTATTTGTTCATTTGTTTATCGTATATGTTTAAGGACAATTCTGTCTTGCTGCTGCTGCTTGCCCCCGTTGTGGGATGAATAGAGTAGAGTTTAATCTAATCTAATCTAATCTAATCAACAGAGAATGAATCACTAAATATTTTGATAACTTATGAATCATTCACGTTAAACATTTGCTGGTTTCAATTTCTCTGTGTGAGGATTTGCTGCTTTTTTTGTAAACCATTTGTATAACTGATAGCTTAACCCCCATTTAAAAAACAAATATGTCTAGTTTACAGATCAAAACTTAGTAACATAAAAGCACAAAATGCCTTCCTGCGAGACTCCGTGTGGGGAAAGAAATCAAATTCGCTGCTTGATCTCAAGAGCAGCAGCACAAACACTCGACTACTATCAACACTGCAGCCCTCCCGACTGCTGCACACACCTGCTGGCTGTGTGTGTCTGGCAGATCCTGAGGGAGTCCTGCGGTTTCCCACATCCTGCAACAGCTGAGCTCCCAGGTGCCCGAGTTCGGTCCAGGAGAGCAGGAAGAGAGTCGACAGAGAAAGGATCCATTAAACAGAAGGAAGAGCTGAGAGGGAGAGAGATTCAGAGGAGGGAGATTGAGGAAGGTGTGCTCAGATAGTTTCTTGATTCCCAGTGAGTGAGTGTTCCAGGTTGAGGTCAGAGGTCAAGGTCAGGTCAGCTCAAGGACGCCTCAGCAGGGGTGGATGCATGTTGTCTCCGACAGCTGAAGGACAGTTTCTCTCCTCACACAGCTGCAGACACAACCTTGACAGCTTCAGCTTAAGGGGACATTTTTCTTTTCCTAAATGAAGGAAGGAAGAAAGGAAGCTGCTGTTTCAACAAGACGTTTTGATAGTTTCTCCCAACTGGACCTCAGCTATCCATTTCCTCCATATTGTAGTCACTGCACGGCAAATATAAGCTACTCAGCACAAAACATCTGTTCCTTACACAGACTTTAAGCGAGAAGTTGTCCAGTTTTCATCCTTTCTATCCTTAAAGTTCGCCATTGTTGTTATTACTCCTCCTTGGTTTTCTAGCACAACTTGACAACACCGTTAGTCCTGTCCGTGGCACTGATCGTTAATCCCCCCTTTTGAAAATTGCTTTTTTAGCTGAGAGTCCCTCTCTCTCTCTAACCCTAACCGGATGAGGCAGCTGGCCGCCCACCTAGAACCGCTAGGTCCACTCGAGGTTTCAGCTTCTTAAAAGTATGTTTTTCCTTGTCACTGTCGCCAAGTTCTTGCTCATGGTGGGAACTGTTGGGTCTCAGTAAATAACTTTATACTGGTCTAGAACTGCTCTATTTGAATGAAAACTGAAAAACTGAACAATGATGGCTGTTCTGACCAACAAACAGTGTGTGAAGACTACGAAGGATCCATAGTCAAAGAGCCTTCAGCACACATACTGGTGTAGTTGCAGATTGCAACCAACTGAACACCGCTCCCCTTCCAAGTAGGAGAATAACGCTAAAGGCCCAATCTACAGCCGGTGTTTGGTTTGTCCGTTCTGGGCTACTGTATCAACATGGTGGTTCAACGTGGCGGCCTCTCTAGCTCTTTATAAGGTAACAAAACACAATGATGAATATAATATTCCATTTCTACCAACAGATCCTCTGATGTTTCACACTGGACCTTTGTGCAGTATAAACATATTGTTTACACTAAATGTTTTGATATATTGACAGCGGTGTGGTTCGGGGTTACACCAGCTCTGAAGGACAGACTCTTTCTACCGTGCAGGAAAACAAAACATCAGCATTTTATATATTTTTAGCTGCTTTCATCCTGCAGATTGATGACTATCACACGGCTCTCATACGGAGGAGTGGAGGAACGAAATGTGACTCCAGGGCGCTACATACCGTCACATCAGAGCGTCAGAACATGGTAGCCGCTTCCTAACATTCCTGTCGCCGCTCAGATGCAGCGAGAGAGAACGTTGTCATGTTTCCAGCTCTCTGATCTCTTGGCCAGCACACACTCACACACACACACACACACTCACACACAGAGAAGAGTACACAGAGCAGTGAGGACAGGCCTGTACATGACGTGAGCACTACTGCATTGCTGCGTTGTGTCGTGTGTGTGTGTGTGTGTGTGTGTGTCATTCTTTCTCTGTTAGGCCAAGGACTATTTGAGGGTGTGGACAAAGAACTTGGGAGTGGAGAATGTGTGTGTTTACATTTAGCCCCGCCCACTGCACACTGGCAAACATGTCAATCAAACCATCAAGTGCTGCAAGACTACTGGCTCCTGTCAAGGCTTTCAAACTGCCTGTTTAAGTGTGTGTGTGTGTTTGTGTGTGTGACACCTTACCTCTGCTATGATTAGACCTGCAGAATCATTCCACAGATATATTAGCTGCTTAATCCACAGGAGGTCAACAAGGTCATACACAACCTGCTGATGAAGACACACACACACACACACACACACACACACACGACTCACGACAACATATGGTAAACGTACGTGGAGCCCGAGTGATACATATTCCTGCGTTTACGAGAAAGCACATTTACACATGCAGAAGATGCTGTGTAATGCAAGACGTCACCGTTTCACATGTAGTACCTGTATGTGAATGTATTCTATTTCACATGTGATAAACTCATTTAACGTGTGAAATATCATATTTCACTTAAAAACATGAGACCCACGTGCGCGTAGTTAACATTATTTAATAGTTTTTGTCAATGAGCTCTCATAAAACTGCGCACTAAGGAGAGACATTTTGCACAAAGATTAATACTAAGGATGACACAAACTGTAAATATAAATATATAAATATAATAATAATATAAATATAAATATATAA
>NW_023339729.1:24314361-24314619 GCF_004916995.1 Morone saxatilis | reverse complement strand
ATAATAATAATAATATAACAGAAGATTCAGTTGAAATACGATGAATAAATAAGAACTATAAATAAAAATACCAATAAAACGCAGCAAAAATACATTATTTTCTCTTGTCACCTTTAGAACAAACTGTTAAAGTTACTCTAGTTAAAGTTCATTTATTTTTAATGTTTGAGTTGTTAAAACATTAAAATTTTCCCAAAATATGTATATTTTGTAATCAAAACAAGTCCATTACTTGCACAAAAAGAAGCAAGGTTTATT
>NW_023339729.1:24313953-24314339 GCF_004916995.1 Morone saxatilis | reverse complement strand
TTACAAATTAAATCTAATGTAAAGCTCAAATAAACTTTATTTATACAGTTACAAATATGATCATAAATCAAGAGGAAATTTAAGAGCTGAACTATTTGGGTATATAAATAAAACACAGGATCAACCGGACAGTGAAACGTTTCTTCCATGTGTGTCCCTGTAGTGTTAAAGACTCACAATGGACCTGACACACACACACAGATATTAATGAAGTGTCACACTGGAGGGGCTGCCAGCATCATTACACGTCTCTCAGGCTAATTACATGTCCAACAGGCTCATTAGCTGATTCACGGGACTGAGTTACAGCATCAAGTTCAGCTCAGAGGAAACTGGAGCCCACAACACCTGACACACACATGCAGGTACTGACACACACACACACA
>NW_023339729.1:24307898-24313891 GCF_004916995.1 Morone saxatilis | reverse complement strand
ACACACACACACACAGTAAAACCAGATAAAAATTGTTCAAACTGTAAAACTAACTAAATTTTGTAAGTTAAAAAAACCTTGTTGATCAAGTAGCTTAAAGTGACTTAATTTTATATTTTTTATTTGCACTATTAAAAGAAAATATTCAATAAAAAGTACTTAATTGGCAATGTTTCTGTAACTTATAAAACTAAGTTAGTGTCATTATTATTATTATTGGCATTACGAGGCAAATCTGCTTTAAAAATCGAGTATGCGTCATTTTCAATGTTTCAGTACTTGTTTTGAGTTAAAATAACTTATTACAGTGCAGCAACGTGTCAAACATCCACACACAGAGCAGAGACACACACATAATGTAAGCATCAACACACACTTTCTCAGATAGCTTCAGGAACCGATGAGGTCGCCCGCAGACGTTCAGATGAAGCTACTTCCAGAACTTTTTCCTTCCTTTCTCAACAGTTTGACAAACAGATACAAACGTATTGCCTCTTAAGTCAACAGTTATTCATCCCTGCAGGAAATTTCATTCTCTGCATTTGACCCATCCTCAGTAGGAGCAGTGGGCAGCAAACCTCCCAAATCCAAAGTTATACACGCCTTAATGGTGGGGGAAACCAGAGCACCCAGATGAGAGACACACAGAAAGGCCTCACGTATTTGAACCCAAGACCTTCCGGAGACTTGCAACATTACAAACCACCGAGCCACCCTGAGAAAATGACTTTAAAGGGTTAGTTCACATAAACCACATGAACATTTTCTCACTTATCCACGTTGGGATGAAGACAAGCAGATTTGGGTTTTGTTTTGTTGGCTCAGGTTTTGAGGTAAAGCTGAAATCCCTGAAGAAAAGACATCCTGCAGCAACAGCCTCTGGTTTTGTTAAAGGTTCTTTTATTTTCGGGATCATTAAGAACCTTATTTTATTCCCTTTTATTAGCCCATTGACTGATAACTGGAGCAGGGTGCAACAGGAGGTCAATAAGTTATTGTTGGAAAGTCTAAGAGACGAAGAGACGTAACAAACCTGTTTTTTAACACCTGATCCCTTTTAAATCAACCACCTGCCTATATTAAGTATGATCTGATATTTACTTTTATTATTATTATTATATTATTGCTTTTATCCAGATAAATCAATTTAAGAGGATGTAAACTGAGTGTGAGCTAAAATAACTGATTTCAGTTTAATAAACTGTATCTAAAGATCTAACCTCATAACACATCACATATATAAAGAGCGATAGGACAGGTGTTTCCTGTGTGCACCTGATCATCTGATCATTAATAAATACAACAATAAATCTCATCAGTGATCGATCACTTTATCGACGCACACAAACCTTCAGTTCAGATGAATTGATCCAGCTTTAAAGAACTGAACGTATCAATAAAGCAGAGTTACTCCAGTTAAACAGACAGTGTCCGGATCAAACTGAACTGCTGCTGAGACTCCAGCTCAGGATTTAAAGTGAAGACCTTAAATGTCTTCACTCTGGAAGTGAAAGTGAAAGTTAATGGCAGGAAGCTTCCCTGAGAAGCAGCAATAAACATCCTCCACCCCTCCGCCCTGCTGTCATCCCGGGGGCGTAAGGATGACAAACTCCCGAGCAGCGGCGGTGCAGGGGGCCCTTGACCCCCCCTTCTGGTCCGGAGCCTTCCCAGCTGTGAGCCTCTGCCCGACTGGCCCTCGGGGGGAGGGGGGGGGCGACGGTCGGAGTGATCGATTGGTGTTGTCCGTCCGGCCAGAAGCGGGCCGGTCCCGCCTGAGCGCGGCGCTCCGGAGGCCTGTGTTTAGCCTGGTCCAGGAAACAGGCCCTTCCTCCGCCTAAACACGGAGAGCCGCTCGGGGACCGGCAGCAGCACGCCGCGAGCCTCTCCGTCCTCCGGCAGAGGCAGGGTAACCTGCAGGTCAACGAGGACGCGCATGGTGAGACGTGTACGCGCACGAGTCGACACTTTGGGGCGTCATCCAAACCCGTGCGTAAAGGCGAGCAAAGCGCGCTAATCCGAGTTTAATTGAACTCATCACGGACAGACAGTAGTAGCTGCACAATATGTCTGACAATAAATGAGATTTTAAACGATCTGATTTTACATTAAAGTCAATAAAAGACAATATTGATATTGATATTATATTGATAACATGTAGACCTTTGACCTCAGACACAAAAACTGTTGTGGGATTTTGTGCGCAGTTGCTTCAGCAGTAGTCTGCTGCTGAACAGCTTACAACGTTTCAGGGAATCTTTCTGCCTTCAGACGGAGTTAATTCATCAGAGTGACAGAGGTCGTGTGAGTGGGAACTTTCTCTGCGTTTTCTGAGCAAGTGAGTTCCTGCAGGACAGCAGGGCCGGTTTGGGGGGGCCTGAACCCCCCTGCGGGCCCTGCTGTCCAGCCTGGAGAATATATATCCCGACTTCCTCTAATAGTTCTTCATCTGAAAGGATCACAAAGACGGTTTTGGATGGCAAATCATAAACAGCAAAGAAATACAAAAATATTAAAAGCCTGTGCAAAGGAGGAGCAACTCTGTCTACAAATGTCTTAAACTTACTCTTTGAAGGTTGGAACAGTTGAAGCCACTCACACAAGTTAAATGCATTTACTCTAATGGATAATGCATCAAAGATAAAGAAGCAGCCTCGTGTTTAACTTTTTCAGAAGAGACTCAGAGAAAAAGTGGCTTTTAATGGTTTCTATTTTTCTGTTTTCCTTTTTTGGCCTTAAAGAAAAAGCGCCTGTCTCCTTGGGACCAGCTCATATTTCATCTCTTGAATAATATGATCCCATAATGCGCCCGCAGCCAAAGCATATTAATATGTGAAACATACAAAGAACTCATCAACAAGTACAGTCGAAATGGAGTCAATTGTTGTTTCATATTTGCATAATTGTTCTTTTTCTGAAGACAGAAAACAATTTATTTATTTATCATTTAGAAAATTGAATTGAAATTTAAAAACGAATCTTTCTCCTGAAGCCTTCACTTCCTTCGTGTGTTGCGTGTTTAAAATGTCGCCATTGTGCAGGTGTTTCTTCCCTTTATACCATTAAAAAATTTATTCAGACACACTTATTCTTTCTGGAAACCAATCCGCAGTGTGTCCGTTGTGAGACGCTCCAGAGAAGCCTCCTGACACCCGGACAGAGGGAGACAGCGGCGGGGTCCGGGGCCTGGCGGAGCTCAGCCCGCAGTGATTGATGGTTGAAACCCTCGGCAGGTTGTAAAGCAGCCAGGCTGGACGCTGTTTGGGAGATAGAGAGCTGATAAAGGAGACGCTCGGTGAGAGAAAAAAGGGGGCGAAGGGGCTCTAATGGTGCGGGAGGGGAATCCGGACTGTCTGCGCCGTGATGGAGTGGTCTGTCTCCACCCTGGAGGCACTAATGCCCCCCAGTTTATACACAGACGCACAGGCTTCTCCTCGGAGTAGACGGGAGTCACATCATCACATAACCTGAGTTTATCTGGGGAAATTATTCATCATAAAAACGCTCCACTCCTCGAAAGCTCTGAGAGAATCAATCCCTGCGGTGTGATAAGACTAAAGAGCCCTAAAAGCTCATTTATTCTTTCATTTCTGGAGACTGCTCTCCTCCTCTGCGTGGTTTCCTCATCAAATTAGACCAACAGGCCTCTCTGGAAATTTCTACTTAAGTTAAGAAACAACACGGTCATAAATCAGAGCGCCGTGGCTGTAACGACTTGTTTCCTCTGCAGTAATAACAATGGAAGTGGAGGCTTTAGGAGTCGATATACTGGGCGGCGGGTCTCCCTCCCTGCATCCAGCTCAAGTTTATTCCTCCTTCATCGCGCTACAATATGAGAAACAAAATAACAAAACACACATCTATCACTCTGGAAGACATTGCCTCCTCTCCTCTGGCGCGTTTATATACAAATCTCCCGGTCTTAATGGCTGCTGGGGTGGAGATCATTTACTTTATTTGCATGGTTAAGAAGAAGAAGAAAAAATGCTTCGCTCTCGTTTCATTTCCCACATAAATCAGGAATTCCTCTGCCGGTAAAAGTCGGTCGTTTGTCAGCGGAGTCTGGCGTGCCGGGTGACAGAAAACGAGAAACAGAAGTCCCATTAGGTAAACCATTCAACGCCACAATTTATACAGCGGGCCGGGCGGGTTCATAAACAGAGCCGGTTGCGTCATGCGGTGTATTTGGGGTTGTGTGTGAGAGATATAGAGGCCTGTCCCGAACTTTTAACGACTCAGAGCTCTGAATGAGGGCCAAATACATCAGCAGAGAGGAGGCCTGACATTTAAACTCACAATGTGATGAAGAAACTCTCTTTTTTATGTGTGTTTGCTTTTTTTAAATTCACATTTCAGTGTAGTTTTTTGTACACATCTCGGACAAAAAGATGTAAGAAAACTCTCAGCTGTTGCTTTTAATTGACCTAATTATTCCCGTTTCCATGGTAACAGGGTGAATCCAGGCGTCGTTGTGGAAGCGTATTTTTCTGGAGAGGTGTGTGGCCGCTGCTTGTGTCCTGCTGGGCGGACATAGACGTTACGGATCACTGAGATAGCGTCTTCCCACTCTGCTTAATGGAGCTATTACTGGCTGCAGGCCTCTGCTATCTAAACACACGCACACACGCACGCACACGCCATTGCACCCGTGCACGAGTATAGCCTTTAAGCCGCGAGGCAGCGAGACGCGCGAGCTTTTACGCACGGCTGCGGGACAAGAGAGGAACAGCGGAGACTCAGATCAACTCTGTTAAAGAGTGATTTTTTTATTATTATTAATGCAATAATTATTATTGTATGCTGGCGTGTATTTTGTTTGTGTGCAAAAAATAATAAGAAGTATTTAAATGTAATATTGATTGATATTAACTGTTTAGTTTCTTCACAGGATGTTTTCATCAGAGTTCTGCGTCTTCTTGAATAAATTAAATATGAATAATTTTTATAACATTCTGCTAATTCTATGTGAAATATTGTAGTTTTTATGTCAAGACGTAGAAAATAAATATATTTGTGGGAAATAAAATCAATTAGTTTAAAACATTTTAACGAACCAAGCGATCGACAATGGGACTTTGTTTGTTGAAACCAGTTTCATTTAATAAAAAAATCCCAAATTATACAACAGAATTATTATTTTTGCACAAATGGAGAATTTACGAAAAATGTCTTTCTAAATTGAAAAAATAAATAAATGCATCTTATTATAATAGTTTTACTAAAAAGCTGCAATCTTTCAAAAATCATGTTTGGATTCAGAAATTCTTCTTCACGTAAAAAATAGAAAATAGACCCCGAAAATGTCTTTTCCTTAACTTTTGTAATTCAATTTAATTGTACTTTTCTTTATATTATTTAACGTTTCCAAACGCTTTCGGACTACAGTTAACGTTTTTCCTCTTTATTTATGTCATATATTTAATATATATATAACTAATATTTAATAAAACGGCTTTTGCACTGGATCGTTTATTGGTTTAATTTGTTTTATTGAGATTAAATATTTCTCGCGCTTGGTTTTATATTTTTAAAAGAATGAATGTTCTGCTGTTGTCGGTTGTTTACAATATATTTTATATTATATATGTCTGCACACACCTACAGCCTGAGCAGCACATTTATAATAAACTTGTTCAGTTCTCTTCTAGCTGCTCTAATTGATCTGATTCATATATCTGTCTCTATGTGGAGGAACAAAACAGTTCAACATGTATAAGATTGTGTGTATGCTGCTCTTAACATCCTAATAAAATGTTACTGTTTCTGTTGCTCGCTGACACCCATTCAGATATCACATACACGCACACACACACACACACACATGTGCGGTTGGCTGAGATTATCTCTCCTCTCTCTCCATCCAACCATCCAGAGCCGCCTGGCGCCTCCGCTGGGCCGCAAATGACAGCAGACAAGAGGTGTAGCATTTCCTATTGTTACCTCCGTTCATAACACACACACACACACACACACACACGCAAGCACACACACACACA
>NW_023339729.1:24307034-24307798 GCF_004916995.1 Morone saxatilis | reverse complement strand
AGAGAGAGAAAGAGGAAGAAATACCATCAGTGCATCCACACTAACCCTCGCACTGTTCTCTAAAATCAAGTTAAAGTTATAGCCTCAAGACAAAATTGCATCATACTATACACACACACACACACAAATCCATAGGCCTTACACCTCTAAGTATAATAAGATCTCCCTCTAATTCCCCAAAACAATTTCATGAAGGCTTAAAATTATATTACGATTAGTCCAACATAATAAAATAACTAATGACTTTGATCAGTTTTAAACTATATTCTTATGATATTCTGCTTATTATATTAGTCCCCACATGAATATTATATTTAGACTTTTATTCGCAGTAAGACTCTAAAGCCTATAATACAGCATGAGGAGTTTCTGAGTATCTAAAGCTGCAGAGTCATTCATTTAAAAGTTTTATCTTTTTAACAAAAGTCATTGTAATTGTTGCAAATTCTCTGTGAATATAGGTAGAGCTACGTACTTTAATTCAACCCTTCGAGCTTCTGCAAAGTTTTCACTGACATTTTAACGGACTTATCTCTGTTTGTGTGAAAGATAAAAGCTCAAACAGAAGCTCCACAAAGGTCACAGTCGTCCTTCCGGCTCTGTCAGCACCAGTCTGGTTGTGCAAGCTGACAGACCTCCTTCCTCCTGATGAGTAACACTCAGTCTGTTGGATAAAATTCACAGTCTTCTATAAGCTTCCCTGCACGGCTTCAGACATGATGACAAAACCTGAGTGGTCCCAGTCACGATCCCTGAGGTTCACA
>NW_023339729.1:24286978-24307014 GCF_004916995.1 Morone saxatilis | reverse complement strand
AACCAAAAACAATGAGCTAAAAGAGGCTAAAAATCTTGGTAAACAGTGTCTGAATTGGACCAAAAAAAGATGCCAATTCAGCTCAACCCGAACCCTAAACACAACCGTAACCCTAATTCTCTTGGTGTACTCAGTAGTGGTAAGTACTGGCCCATTTTTAGACACTGTCCGTAAAGCTGTAGAATGCGGGGGCAATAACAACATCAGTGCAAAGATGCAAACTATTGGAGACATTTTTACGACACAAAAGGTCAACTTTTATGTTTTCGTGTCCTTTGCAGCTAAAAAATGATCCAATTAAAAACAGAAACACCCAAGAAAACAACAAAGAGTCGTTTCAAGACAAATGGCAAAGTGACACAGGCCTCTAGGGGCCGTAGTGATGATGAGGAGGAAACAGTGTGATGTTATACAGACTGAGGAGGTCGGGGTGGATGGACGGGTCCAAGCAAGTGGTTATAACTTTAACCATCACAACGAAGTACATTTTTAACCTTCACCAAAACGTCATGTTGGTTATCAAAAAACAGATTTTATTTCAACAGTAACAGTTTTGGAGGATAAATAATGTCGTCCTGCTGAGGCGTCGAATCAGAAAACTCTTCTATGTGTTGTTCTAAAGCGGTCGTTCCTTCAGGGATCCCCTTTCTATCTGATGGCCTCTGACTAAATGACTTATTTAATGTATATTATCATATTATATTAAATCCATAACAATAACAGCACAACTGATCAACTGTACAATGAACCCAAACAGTGAACACAATAACTGCAGGACGTTTGTACATTTTGAGCAGATTATTTCCTGTGAGTATTTATCAGAGATAAGTTTTCTGATATTGTTAGTAACTTTTTATACAATTCTCTGTCTGTATTATGTATTTATTTAATATTTAATAATCATACAGACTTAATAGGCTTCTTTTTTTTGACAAATTTGGGGTTTTCTTCTCATTGTTCTATTAGCTCTTTGCTTGTTTTAACTTTTCTTATGCCAGTCGAGGCTGTTTAGCAGAGTGAATATAACCTAAATAATAATCGAATCATTGCTTTTTATTGCACCTGGTTTTAATTTTTAGTTTTCTTCACAGAAATGAACTAAATGCTGAAATAGAGGCCAACTCTACACCTAGTTGGAGCCCTGACCCTCAGGTTGGGAACCACTATTTTAAAGGCTAGGTACCATTTTATTGTATAATTTGGAGGACTTGTGCTTAAATCTGGTTCAAGGTGACAGATTTAAGAATTTCAGCTTCTTTCGGGGGTTCTTAGAAGTTTTAAGATCAAAGCAAAAATGAACGGCACCCTTTTGAATTGGTCCCTCTAGAGCTCCCATACAGGAGCTGCTGTTTACACTGTGGACTGTGTAATATGACAACAAATGTGTGGTTTTCTATGGTCAGTGCAAAGTGGCATTACTACAAAACTGCATTTTCAGCTAATAAACATGCACCAGCTTCACTTTTTTAGTTTAGTTTACAGTTTGGTAAACTTATTTCATTCAGTTAAGGTTGGTCACGGTTTTATTTCTTTGAGTCTACACAGTTTCCTCTTGCTGGACATCAGACAAAACAAAATATGAGTTATGAACTTCAGCTGAGATCAAGTTAAACATGAACTATTCATCCAACCTGGAAACCTCTCAAGGACTCCTGGAGATCCCTGAAACCCAGTATGGAAACCTTGTCCTAGAATAACCATCCAACCAAAACCAAACGTTCGGTCACTTAACTTTAACTAAAACAGTTTTAATTTCTTTCCAATAAGCTGCTGTAGACAGTTGGCCCATCTGACACACAGAAAACACAGCGCTCAGCCTGGCGTCATTGGATTTAATGCTTATTTAAAGTAAATGGAGGCGGCCGTGTGCCAGTCTAAACACTATCCTGCCTTGTTTGGCACTTTTTTACGAGGACGCGCTGATGATGATATAGCACGATTTGGGGAGAGTCGCCGGGAAGTCTACTGGGACAACCACACATATATATCTGTCTGTCTCCAGCTTCCATAGATAGAGCTGCACATCAGGATATTTACTACCTGCTGGGTTACAACACAGGGAGACCCAGCCCAGGTCTCCGAGAGGCCACGAGCAGGATCCATCCAGTTTGTTTTTTTCAGTTTGGAGATTTCACTTTACAGTATGAGAATGTCCAATACCCAAATTATATAATAACACTACACACTGCCCTTCTTATAGAAAGCAAAAATGAGGTGCAGCACCCCCAAAACCTTCAGTTTTCTCACAATATCAAAATGTGTCAATGAAATATCTGATCAAAATGTTGACATTAAGACCAGCGTGCAAACTTGGCAACATTATTCCCTAAAACTCACAAAACTGGAGGATTCAGGATGCATATTGAGCACTGATACGATGCATAATTCAAACAGACAAACAAAGGAACACAAAAAGCGTTCATATATTCATTTTTTTGGGGGGGCCCCAGATGGTTGAGGGGCCCTAAGCCTAAAGCAGGTCTGAACAGAGCTTCGGCCCACTTTATGCTCTTTTTTGATACCAGAAAAAACTGTTTAGTTGTGTTTTTAAAGCCCGACAGAAAGGTTTAAAATAGTCAACTGTATTTTATCTGGTGTGTATAAAGTCGTAAACACTAAAGCAGCATTAAACTAATGTTGCTTAAGTGTTTAAAAGAAGATAACGACAGAGTTTTATTTCACAAGTGTGGAGAATTTTAATGTTCATTCATGCTCTGAATAATTTCTGTTTTAGAGGTTTTTCCTTAAAAAGTTAAATTCTGGGGGGAAAATAAGTTTTTGGCAAAAGTTCTTCTCAATATAAAGATACTTAAGGTAAAAGCAATGCACAATTTCAGAATAAAAGTATTGTGATGACCTTTAAACCCTACCACACTTTCATATTCTGAACATACTCATGTGTCATGTCTGCCTGAAAATGTTGGTGAACTCTGGAATTTGGGTCAACGTCCACATCATAATCACAAACTGTTATACTCCAGCTCTTTATGTGAAGCTGTTTAAAAAAGACATTAGAACAATATATTACAGAAAAGAAATGTTAAGAAAATGTAAAAAAAAAAAGTATTTTTAAGCAGAACACTTAGCAGAAAAATGTACATGCATCATTGCTGTGGAGTTTAAATAGATTTAAATAAGACATTATTGTGCTATTTTATGTAAGGGAGTCTCAGAGGAACCTCAATCAGCATCAAACTACACTGTGGCTGCTGAAATGAAAGGCCAGTGTAGGAAACACTGTGAGTGGCATCATGAATGTAGCTACATCATATTTAATGGCACAAAGAGAAGTTTATATTCTGTCACACACAAAAAATCTTAAAGTGTTTTAGAGTTCTCCACCAGAATCACATACCTGCACAGAAGTGTGGGAGAGGTTTTAAAACATCATTTAGACAATAAAGTAAGTGAAGTTTTGTGATTTTTAAAATAATTATAAAGTTTTACTGAGGTTGGTTGGCTCCATAAACTAATATTTGTCTGAAAATGTCTTAGTAATAACAATAAGAGTTCATGTAGCTCATTCAGCCTCTTTAATATAACTGTAATATAATATATATTAATGGTATGTCCCTGTAAAAATAAAGTGGCCTTTATCCAGACATTGTTTTTCAATGTGTTAAATCAAGACATAAAATAAATAAGTGAAATCTATAATTTAGATTTCTCTATGTTTCAATGTATTTTATTGTTCGATAATATTACAGGCTGTTTGCTCTTAGAGAAACCCGCAGGAGGCGCGGAGGGAGCGGGGTGACAGAGGCGAGGGGTCCCGCTGGAAAACGGAAATAGGAGCTGATAGGAGCAGATTAGGCCGGGCTAAAAACGTCGGCTAGTTTTCCTGGAGGAATCTTAATTGCCCCAGGGGGCCCTGCTTATCGGCCCAGGGCGGTTATTAATACAACACCCGCGATAAAGAGGACGGAGGGACACCGAGGGCAGCCGGCTGCTGCTGGACGGCAGGGCTGCAGGGACAAATCTAACACACATTAAAGTTCCCTATGTGTGGTTTCATTACTGGTGCTTCATTGGAGCTTTATTACGAGAGAAAAACGAATCATTCAAAGCAAGCAGGAAGAGTTTAATGGCTCGGCTATGGATGGGAAATGATGTGTGTTCTGGAGTAATTTATACACATTTCACTTGTTGGTGTCTTTGGAAACCATCTCCTCTGAAATTAAGAGTTAGAGTAAATCTTACTGTAACATGTCCTTGTAAGGAGCCCCCGATGGGAGCGGCCTCCACAACAGTTAACTGAGTAAACGGATGTCTTTCTGCAAATATAAGAGGATCTTTTAGACTAGGAGTTTGGTTTTGGGGCCATATTGTAACAGAATATACAAAAATCAAACATTTTCTGTCTTTTTTTTAAAATTAATTACGACCACTTTAAGCCAAACAATATCATCCCCTCTTTTATATATCCAGAAAACACCAACCAAAATCAACCAGCGTTTGTTTTGCGTACTGACGGTCAGCGAGGTGATGGAAACCCCACTGTTGCTTTATCATTCAATCACTGGGTGAAGTTAAACTACGAGGCAAAGAGGTTCCCTCTGACTCTATTATCCCTTGACCTGACCGTTGACCTTGACGTGCCACCGTTCTTGCAGCAAGTGGGCCGCCTGCTGCGCCTCTCCAAAGAGCGCACAGATTTACGCACGATCCACACAAGTACCCCCTGATGAAATGATGAATGATGGAATTATGGAATTATGGAATGATGAAAATTGCAAATAACGTGTTTTGAAAATAAAAGGCAAAGTAAACAGATATGTCACATGTGTGCAGTCGCAGGGCAAGAGCCATTAACGTACGTCTTGGAACAAAATATGTGCGTAAAAAAGCTGCGAGGGGCCAAATTTAGCGAGTACAGAAGGATAAACGTGGAGGAGCAGCGAGTCAGTACAATTCTGAGTCCACCATATTCACACAAGGCCGACAACAAAACGGTACGTAAACATACGTCACGTACGCCCCACCTTCCCTCTCCCAGAATCTCTCTCTCTCACTCTCTCTCTCTCTCTCCCAAATGCTTCCCCTCCAGCTCACACAGACTTTCCATTTCACACACCCCTCCCCCTGACATCAGAGGAGGCAGAGGCGCTCCTTCGCCCCGGTCCAAACTCCACTTACAAAGCCCGACATTATATCTGTCAGAGAGGAGACCTGCATGGACAAAACCGGGACATTACCCATGTTTTCGTGCGATTTACGGCGATGAGGGATTCCAGAGGCTTAACGCACCTCCAATTACCAAAGAAAGGGCTATTAAGCTCAATTATTTGTTAGAGAAAGAGTGGAAAAGGAGAAAGGGGTGTGCATGTTACTCGGTGGGCTTCATTTCCTCGGTGCTGCAGAGCAGGAGCTGGATGACATGATGCTGCAGAGCCCGCTCACCTCCACGCCGTTTTCTGTCAAGGATATCCTCAAGCTGGAGCAGCAGCAGCAGCAGCAGCAGCAGCAGCAGTCCGGGTCCCTGGAGCTCCAGCACCGGGCCCACACTCAGCAGCAGTTGGCCGGGTCTCCTTCCCAGCAGCAGCATTTCCAAACCCCGCCGTCCTGCATGCTCGCCGGGGCCCGGGACAGTCCTCCTTTTTCGGACGGAGAGGACAACCTGGCCTACCTCAGCGCGCTGGCGGTGCGGGAGGAGGACCGCGGGGAGACCAGCCTGTCCCCGGACATGTACGTCCACCCCGGCCTGCAGGGAGCCAAGCTGGAGGCCGCCGAGCTGGACGAGCAGGAGAGCAGTGAGTTGAAAGCACTAGCTGCTACTGTACAGGCCAGACAAAAGGCAACAAAGGACACGTGTAACAATTATTATCAACCTCATTTCACATCTAATGTCTCACAGAGGAAATGTGCCACAGCATTAACTACAGATGTAAGCAGCTGTTTTAAATGTTAAACCCTTTTTGTTTTCTGTGGCTGTAAAATAATTTGCATGTTTAGCCACAAAAACAAAACAACCTGACCAAACTTTACCCAAACTGCTGCCACAGCACAGTAGAAATGTTCCAGTTGTTATACAAAATGTAGTTTATTTTTTTAAATTATTATGTAATATTTTTGTAATAGATTATTATTCATATAATATGTAATTTACAATTTAAGCGTCAAACATATTTTAAGTCAACTGGGGGGAAGAAAAATATATGTTTTGTGTCATTTTCTATATATAATTCTGCAGATTTTTCGCGGCTAATTATTCTGCTGTTTTTTAATTATTGTTTATTTTATTATATATACCTTTGACAGATGGAGCCCCACTGTATAGCTCATAATATAAGATGTGCAAAAGTGAAGAAAATTAAGATAAACCCCCCTTTAGTAAAGTGAAAATAGATTGGTTAGGACAGACATTATCCCAATAAACAGCTATGAAACGGTGGAAGTCAGTATCACCGCGGCCAGAGGCCTGAGACGCATCCAGTAAAGTCTGGAAATGTCAAACACTTTCTAGTGGTTCGGCTGCGCGCCTGTTATACCGAGTCTGTTATGATGTGTGGACCATAAACCGACAATTAGTTTAAAGAGGCTTGTAAAAGAAATGACACCGCGAAGTAGCGCTAATAAACACACTTCTTCCTCACATGGCACACGTGATTATTCGTTAGACGTAAACAGGTAAAAGAGTGAGGTTGGATTTTGGGTTTCTAAGTGCAGCAAGTCACTAGAAAATGTAACTTTTTGCCTAAAACTGTGTAAAAGTGTGTGGCAGCCTCCCTGGTGTTTTATATTTTATTGTCTAATTTCTGAGCTTTTTTTGTTGTGCACTGCGGCTACAGGCTGCTGTAACATGATTTCAAAAGAAATGTTCCGTGTGTAAGTGTTGTGTCTGCACTGTTAGGTAAGGTATTTGCTGAAATGTGCTGGCTTTTGGTCAAAATCTTCCAAAAGGTGTATTGGCTGTAGACTGGGATAATAAGTCTACAATAAGTCTAATAATAAACTGCATAATATTCTTTTTTTTTACGCATTGGTGGGAAACATTTCATCATTAGAGTCCAGAGATATTAACACTTCTTATGTGACCTTCCAACCTGCCCAGAGAGCTGTGGTTTGGTGTCCCGGGAGGAGGCAGCGGAGTGCGGGCAGGGCGACCCAGAGCGGCCGGCGCAGAAGCAGAGGAGCCGGCGGAGACCCAGGGTGCTCTTCTCCCAGGCGCAGGTCTTCGAGCTGGAGCGGCGCTTCAACAGCGCTACCTGTCCGCCCCGCGAGCGGGAGCACCTGCCCGACCACCCTCAGCACACTCACCTCGACCAGGCTGGTTCCAGAACCGCCGCTACAAGTGCAAACGGCAGCGGCAGGACAAGTCTCTGGAGGTGGTGGGACAGCACCACCCTCCTCCGCCCCGGCGCGTCGCCGTGCCGGTGCTGGTCCGAGATGGGAAGCCGTGTCTGGGCGGTGCGCAGAGCTACGCCGGCGCCGCTGCTCCGTACGGATCCAACCCGTACAGTTATAACGGATACCCAGCGTACACATACAACAGCCCCGCTTACAACAGCAACTACAGCTGCACGTACACCAGCATCCCGGCCCTTCCTCCGTCCAGCACCTCCAATGCCTTCATGAACATGAACTTGGGTAACGTGAGCGGCCTCGGCGGCTCCCCACAGGCTCAAACACATCAAGGGACAGCGGTCACATCCTGTCAGGGCTCCCTGCAGGGGATCCGGGCCTGGTAGCCTCACCAGAACAGTACTAGTGTCTCTTTTTTTTAAATTTTTTTAATGGAGCTCTTTCATTTTGGTCAACCCACAAGAGTATGTTAACTTGGTCAAAACGCCTCAGAAAACCGTATTGCTTATATAATGGACGTGAGTTTGGATTCAGCTGCCAGATGAGATGAAATTTCACTCGATTTTTGCGGCTACTTCAAGTGTATTAAAACCGAGATTAGTGTGCGTAAAGTCTGGACGTCACACAGTCACAGCTTGGGTGAAATTTCATTTTGTGATCCAATAATTGTTGGTGCTCTAGTTTGGCACTGGTCGGACTGAAGCGCAGACGGGAAATTACGCACAAGTTTGCGCATTTCTCCTTATTTGAACTCAAAAAGATTATTGAATTTTTTTTAAATGTTTGTTTTTAACATGGTATATTTTTAGGTTATGGAGAGATTGCTTCAAAGTGTTTTTTTTTTTGGTTCAACAGAGAATTGTTTTAGTCTATTTCACATCTATTCAAATAAATCAGAGAAATGAGAATGAGGTGCGTTTGATTCTGTATTCGGGCAACAACAACTTTCAGTGTGTTGCTGGGGGAAAAGGAGGGCTTGGAATGTTACAATTTCAATGGCAAAACACACCGTCACAGAACTGAAAGTGTATTTTTCCCTAAATAATGAAAAGAAAGAATAATAATAATCCATATACTATTGCACCCATGCAGGGTCAGACTCACGGAGGCAAATTTTGCTCATAAACATATTAAGGGGAGAGCTGCTGGAGGAGGCCAGGCCACAGGAACTCTTTGTCCCAGTGCCAGGCGACGTGAAAGGAGGAAGTTATTCTCCATTTGAGGTCCTTTAAAGGACGCGATTAAGCACCTAAAATACCCCCGAAGAGCGAGTTGCAGCCGGGCAAGGGAGCGGGAATAATGGCTCTTATTGGATTGTCGGACAAAAGGTGTGTGGTAGGCAGAGCCGGGCACTCAGCAAAGACAAAAGCGCACAGGGGCCGTGAGATTGACGTCCTAATATTCCCATTTGAGGGACAGGCAGCGGGTTATTCTGCGCAGAGAAGGGGACACGGAGGAAAAATGTGGTCACTTTTGTTCCCCTTCAGGAGGCTTTTTTTGTTCGCGGAGAAAGGCTCTCCGAGATCCCCAGCCGTGAGGCTTCGGGGGCAGCCGGGCTGGAGGTGATGGCAGCGGGGAGGCGTTTGTGTGAAAGAAGGGGGTATTATTGCTACAAGTTTCACCATTTATCCCAATGAGGAAAATGGACGGGAGAATTTTAAGGGGGAGCCCGTTGAGGAGGAGGGAGCGAGGGTCGTGTCCTGTAGGCTATTATTTCAGTTTAAGGGGGTAATTTCAGCTCAGGCCGGCGTTATTCTCACAGGTAACAGTCTAATCGTGGACGGGAAAACGACTGCAGTGATCCTATAATACATATCGACAGGAAATTGAACAAAAATCCACAGAATAACTCGAATATTACAGTGATTGCAGAGGAAAGTAAAGTTCTGACTGGGATATTATAGCAGTACTTTGCTCTTGTTATGGATTCTGTGGCCAGTTATTGAGTCAATAGGATAAATGATCCCAAACCAAATGAAATATAGGTTTTATTTTGGTCAACGTTTGGTTTAACGTTGAAATAATAACTCGAATAACTGACATTTATCAAGAGAAAAAACAAAACTTTATTTAATTCCAGCGTCTGAAATGTGAGAATTTGCTTTCCTCTCTTTTATATCATTGTAAATTTAATATTTTGGGGAGTTTTGGACTGTTGGTCAGACAAAACAAGTCATTTGAAAAGATCATCTTCACTTTGGCTTCTAGGAAGATTTTTCTTTTACTATTTTCAGACATTTTAAAAACGGAATCATTCGAAAAAAAATAAAATAATGAACAGATATAAGCAGGGGAAACAAGTTGAAGCCCTAATTTGGTTAAAGAAAAGAGAGATGCTTAGGAGGCTAGAATTCTTCTTTAGTTAAGGTGGAGCAGCCTAATTGGCGCTGTTAATTAGCAATTACGCACACACAGGGGGTAAAAAAAACCACAGGCAGGGGGTCAATTTAAGACCAAACTCGTCTCAAACGTTTTTTTAATCGTTTATGGGATCAAAACCTGACAACTTATTTGCTGGAATAAATCTCCAGATGATAAATGATCGTGGAAGTTGTGTGAAAAGTAGGGAGGGAAAGCATCAATTGCTGTTTTTCTCTGCGCGTAATTGTTCCTCCGGCCTGAGAACAGTTGTTTCCCAAACCCATTCTTGTATAATTACACCCACACTTGTGTCCTAATGTGACACAGCAGGTAAGACTGAGAACAAACAGCAGGAGCCACATTTACTAAACCATCTCCCACTGAAACCCCCAGACCCCGTTTATACTCATTCAGACGGGTTTCTGGGATAAAGTGGAGCAGCTCTGGTGACTGAGAGGAGTTCAGTAGGTCATTAATATGATAAATGGTCATTTTTGGAAGGAAACATTGTCTCATAAACGCTCATCAGTTAATACGGCTTTAAAATAAGTTATTATTTCCTGACCATTGACTCCAGAAATAATTTAGCCACTTTACGCACACTTTATCCCTCTAAATGTAACTGAATTAAAGCTGATGTATTAACATCTGATAGAACAAATAAGCACTAATAAAAATCGCTGTTATCGGCAGTGATCAGTGCGGCTCCTCTCTGTGCCAGACTGCCGGTCTCTGCGCTCAGATTGAGATCTGTCAGTCTGAGCTGTTAACCAGCTGATCTCCTGTTTGGGACAAAACAGCCTAATGCCTTCTTCTTACTAATGGGGATTAATTGAGAGGTAAACAGAGAGCAGATAAGCGCTGCGCCCTGAGGTGCTGCCCGGCCACAGGACAGAGACTGATGGACGCAAATAAAGACGAGACAGAGAGGCGTCTGGCAGGTAAACACCACTACCAGCTAGAGACAGCGATAATAATAATAATAATAATAATAATTAGCTCAATAATATTTCTAATAACTTATATTTATTTAGATTTGTCCACTTTTACATTAAAAATAACTTAAAACAAATCAACATCATCCTAAAAAGTTATTATTAACTCGTACTATGACACTTCTATAACTGTTATTGCATCTGTTTATACCAGAAAGTTGATTTCTAACACTAAAGATTCTTTACTCAAGTAAAAAGCACCATATTGTGAAAATACTCCATTACAAGAAAAGTCCTGCACTCAAAATCTCCCTACAGTAAAAGCTTAGACAGTATTATCAGTAAAGTTTAACCACATACAGAAAAAACAGACCTCTATCAGAGTTACATTATTATATGTGACGCTATTTATTTTTATCTATTTTCCTGTTGTAGCTACTTCATCTGCTGTTGCAAAGTTCAATCTATACAAAATGCTTCATATTTTAAAAGTGGTCGTATATTTTGTTTGTGAAATCTTACTCTGTAAAGTAACTATTTATAAAAAAAGGAGCATTTTTTGCCCCTAAACTAGGAGTATAAAGTAGCAGAAAATGTTCCTCAAGTTGTATTTAAGTACAGCACTTTCATTCCACCACTGCTAATACTACTATTATCCACAAAAGAAGTGGTGTTTCTGCTTTAAACCATTATTCCTGCTGTCAAACCTACTTCTGTAATAACACTGATCACACCAACATGGAGGGTGGTAACAGAAAAGGTATTAGGATGTCTGAAGGCTCACTCTTACTCACACACACACAAACATGCGTCACAGTTTTTATATTTGCTTCATCTGGTAGTTTGTTGATCCTACAGTGAACCACAGCTGCTCTCTGACTCTGACAGCAGTCATCGCCCTGTGTACAGTAGCTGTGTGTGCATGTGGGTGTGTATTGATGTGTTTGACTTTCAAACTCTGATTTGTTGAATCTCTCTTGGATTGCACTCGTTTTGTTTTTTTTCAGATTAACCCTTTTCTGTAAGTCGTGCTAATAGAAATCACATTGGTAGTTTGCTTTAGAAGAGAACAGGCTCTTAATCTCACCACAGACACAAGAAATCTGTGTGATATATCTCTTCTCTGAGTATGTTTCCAATCTTATTATCAGCTCTTTTTTGTATTTCACCAGCTCATAAAATCTCTTTGTGCATAAAATACTTACCTTGGATCATCGCTTGTCAATAAATAGTATCCTATCTGGCATTCACATCAGTTAGGAACCGGCACTCTTGGCCTCCCCCCGGTTACACTCGTCACACACCCTGAAAGTAGATCCAGCCAAGCTGATGGTCACATTATTGGGATTTTGCACTAAAAACATGGACACAAAGTGACACAACTTCTCCTAAAGTGGCTAAAAGTGACTCACCCTTGCTGAATAACTGAGTAAAATTTAAAAAAGAAACTAATTAAATAGTATTTACAAAAATCATCAGTAAATTCATTAGGCTATGTGGAGGATTCACCTCTGTTATCAGGGGAGTTTTAAGGTTTTAAATAATTCCCTAGCAAAAAACAAGTAAGTTTTAAATATTATTTAGGGAAATCGATGATGGATGCTGTGGGAACAGAAGTGTATGATTCTTATTAGACCCAGAAATCACTGTTAGATCAGGAATAATTAGACTCTATCTTTTTATTAAGTAAACACTCACCGTTTCTGTGGAAAATTCCCAAAAGTTATTAGTCATTTGTTTGATTAGGTTTAAACCAAACATGTTAGCAGTACCCACACATAACCCTCTCAGTGCTGGACTATTTTCATCACTAACATGAAGAGTAGAAGCTCTGTGGAGAGCTTCAAAACAGATATATATGTTATCAGAAAGTAGAAAATTATAATGCTGTTTAAAGCTGCCATCCAATATACAAAAATATCATCAAAAACATTTTCTATGAGATCATAGTTTAAATGTTTGTGCCACATATCAAACTTAATAAAGCATTTTCAGCTCCAGTGTCCACTGACCAACAGTGTTAATATAATTCTATTAAATGTAGGTTATGTCTCTATTGCTCTAACATGAGAACGCTTTAGTTTAATTGCTCTCAGAAAAAGATTCAAGAGCTCAATTGAGACTAATAAAAATAATCTGTTAATGTTTCTCGTCTCCTCTCTTTCATTAGCAGTTTGGAGACTGTTTCTTGGCTCGCTCTCTCTGTTTCTGTCACAACACCCACATGTTGTTGCAGAAGCTGCTGTATGTGCTGCTTCCTCCACTCGTCTTACGATTGGTCATCAAGCAGCGACACTCCGCCTATGAGAGGACGATCAATGAGCCGCTCGGGCTGCAGTGCTGAGTACTGGCAGGCCCAGACAGGCTGCAATCACACATAGAGACACTTTAACTTACAGCAGAGGCCTCACAGCCTACTGTATGTTACAGTGCTGTTACTGCTGCTCCTGCTACTAATGCAACCACTAACAGTACCACTGCACTTACCCCTACTAGCAATCATACTACCATTACTGCAACAGCTCCAACTGCTGATATCGCTGCTAACATTCAGGGCCGGAAGAACCTGCTAGAGGGCCATGGGGCAGAAATGAGCTGCTGGTACCCAATAACCCCCCCACACTCATTCTCTGCAACAATATGCACAATTTGTCAGTGCTAGAATAAAGACCCTGATTTTCTGTCTAATTTTAGTAAATAATAATTAAATAAAGATTAACTGATGGAGCAGGACCGTCCTGAGTGTCAGGTAAGGGGCTCCTGCGTTGGTGGGGGGCGTGTGCGACATAAGATATGATCTAGGAAGTCCAGTTTGAGACCTTATCAGATGACAAAACATTACACAGCAGTTTGCAGTTATCACAGACACAATTTTACCTTGTGAGGCAACAGGATTTACAAGATCAAGAAATGATGCAGGGATCCGTCTCGCCAGCCTTCAAGCGTCCTTTGAGGAACCACTAGCTGTGCGGCGCAGCGAGAAGCGACTGCTTGCTCTAAAACAACAATGGCGACCGCTAAAGAGGTTAGCGTAGATGCTGCTAACATCAGTTACAGTTATATCAAGTGTCTGCCCTTCTTCAGTTTCTAAGGACGACTTCCCAGATGGTTCTGTGTTATAAAAAAACGTTATGGCGGCAACTATTTTATCTTTTGTTTTGAAGAGCACAAGGTCAACAGTAATAGTAGCATACGAGTTTCAGCTGAAGCTGAACCAGGTTCAACTTTGCTGCGACCCTCATCGTTGTGTTAACTAAACCGTCTCCATTAACTTAAATGAGAGGGCTCTTTCGTTTTAACCATGGCTGTGAAATTTTGCAGTAATATCACATCATCTCAGTGGAAATGCTGCAATCAGCGCACACGCTCGCTGGGGAAAGTCATTCCATGGAAATCTTCTGTCAAAATCAGATGCATGAATTTGCACTGTTGACCAAAAGCGAACCGTCTTGACCTTTGAGGGATGTTTGAAATGTAGGAGGCTATCGTAGCTTATTAGCTGTGTTGCACCACCCACTTTTATTTAAGCTCCACTGTCGTTGTATAAACTTCTCCACTAAAGAGGAATGGTTTGCAGACATTTATACGACAGGAGTCTCATAACGCAGCTAACACGCTACGATAGCTTCCTCCATCACAAGTCAGTACTGTCAAGTGTGCACATTAAAGTTTACCACAGTTGAATTATGCAAAATATTTAGACAGATTTACTTCGACCCTGAAAGCAAATCCACTTATAACAGTGATTCAGTTGGAACGAACTGCTGTTGCTGCAATATTTCAGTTTCAACTGTTGAGAAAGCGTCTGAGACCGGCTGAATCCTCAAATGTTTTTTCTCTATTTTCCATCCGTCCAATGATCTGAATTTAGTAACCTACTGCAGTTTCCTTCGGGTCTTAATAAATGGTCAGATTTAACATCCACGTTAGTCCAAACTCTGCTAAATATCAGCGTGAACTCCTCTGTGCTGATCTCTGCAGATTGCAGCCTGTGGGAGTTTGGCTCTTAAATGAGAAATCCACCAATTGAAAATTTGACACCTACAAGCTTTAGTGTAAAGTGCTCTTCAGAGACTGCACAGTGTCTTCTTAGTCAGCTCACATGTAATGCTTACTGACGTCAGCGTAATAGATTTTGCAATGGACATGGATGTTTGGAAATGTCTTTTTAACTGGTTTCCCGTGTCCCGGGATGGGAGACGGGAGGAAGGCCAGCCAAAAGAACGGCTTTGGCTCGTCCATCAGCCCGAGATATCTAAATATTTATCCTGTGATCCACATTTATCCATTCACTGGTGCAGCTTTCTGGGTCAAAAACGTTATGTTTCTGGGAAGATACATGAGTATACAGTGTTTATCCAATGCTACCCACAGAGATTTATCCTAAACTGTCAGCGTTTACAATAACACACATAAATTGCAGTGTGCGTCTCACTAAAAATCATTAGACTCATTAATTTGAGTCCTGCAACCAGCTGGGAAAATTTGGGCAGGAGAAGTGAGTGAGTAATGCTCCTGCTTCCATCAGCCGCTGATAGCCATGTGCTCTTGAGCAAGGCACTTAAAACAAAGCTGATGAAGATGATTAACCGACAATGCAAGATCACGTTTCTTACTAGGAAAACTTAAAAGTACAGTATGAAAAAGATGCATGTCAGCTATTGTTTTGGTGAGTAAACTGCAGGAATTTAAACTGGTATGAAGATAAAATGGTAACAGCCCTGTGCACTAGGGGTGGGCAACCTGCAGGTGTTTAGCCCCTCTCCAGTGGCTTGTACAAAGAAATTATTTGGAAATGAATAACAGTTATTCTTTATCATTGTTGTAGGCCTACAGCAATTCTTACATTCTCCATTTGTAAAAATGTGTAGACACTACACATCGTGTAAATGTATTTTTTAAAACATTTTGCCAACTAGAATGTGCCTCATATGTTACGTCCTACCTGACACCCTTTCATCAATAATAGTGGCCACATGAGTCTCCATAATAAGACAGGCAATTGATTCCAAATCCCAAAAAAGTCTCAGAGGAAGATAGAGAACTTAAAAGTGCACAGACACATTTGCTTACGAGTACGCTTCATCTGTGGCAAGAAATTAGCATTATAAGGCTCTAAAAATATATACATTACATTTTTTTGGGCCAAAAATGTTTCTTTTGATAGTTAAGGTTGCTGACCCCTGCCCTACACCCGCTAGTGCATCTATTGGGGAAAAAAATAATTTAAAGAGGAAGATAAGAGGAAATAATTGGGCCTTCATCCACAGGCAGGGAGTGGCAGAAAAATCCAACTGGAGGCACTAAAGTGGGTGGTTAAGAATAAAAAGCCTTCAGTAAACACGGGCTAATATGTCCACGAAGACACTCTAAGGAGACAATAAATGCTCATTTTTGCGTTGGTGTATTTGTATTTGTAGCAGCTCAAATTGATTAATGGGCTAATTCCATCCAGTTGAGCTTTTTTTTAATGCCACACAATCTCCATTCTTTGCCTGTTTATGCATCTAATTTTTATTGCTGCACTGCACTGTTTCATGCATCTGGTTAGAATTCAAGAATGAGGATCTTGTGTAGAAGGATATTTGTACAGTAATCCAAATTCCTTAAAAAATGTGCTGTAGAAAAGTTAGTTGCCAGACAACTTATCTACATTTTACTTACAATTTAGTGTAATTTTCTGGTAAACAGTCAGCCAATACAGTATCTTTTATATCAAATAAGAGTCTTGCAAACTGTACAGCTCTTTATTCATTTACTTAAATAACGGTCATATTGTACATATTGTCTCTATTTTTATATTTATTTTTATTGTAATGCACCAATTTACCAAGACAAATTCCTTGCATGAGAAAACCTACTTGACAATAAACCCAATTCTGATTCTGATTCTGGCAAACACCCCCTAAAGGCAGCAATATTTATGGGATGCGTTCAGACTAGTCCAGACGGAAATCTGAAAAGTACTGGATGGATTGAAATTAACTTTTGGACATGTATTCATGGTTCCAAGATGATAAATCATAATAACTTTGGTCATCCTCTGATTTTACCTTTAGCTTCACCGTGGTTTTGAATGAAATGCCTCGACTAACGTCGGAAGGATCGTCATGAAATTTGGTTCAGACATACATGTTCCTCTCAGGGTGAGTTGTAATGACTTTGGAGATCTATGAGCTTTTCTTCTTGCACCATTATCATGTAAACCTTTGGGTCTGGTGGTGGCAGATATGGAAAGGTTAGGGGGGATTCACCCTCTGGGGATCAAGAATATTCACACTACATCTCATAAAGATGTGACCAGTGTTGGACTGTCCAACCAACGAACCACAGACTTACCCACATCACTGCATCCTGCTTGTCAGTAATAATGGAGAACAACTCAATCAAAAGTCTGGCCTCTACAAAAAAGAAAAAGGTTAAAACACAAAGCAAGTTGGCCAAAGATTGGTTGAACATTTTCAGGTTTGAAGTTAATATAAAGGATTGGTAATCTCAACAGTTTAAGATATACACATGTATAGAGGTGTGTTAAGTGGGTTCACCGAGGTTTCCAATTTGAAGTGGATGATGTCTGTGGAGTGTAATATGTCACTGCACAGGAGGGTGGTTTCAGGGTGTGTTCCTCTGGAGTGGTCCAACTGTAAAACATGCTGGCACATGGTGGGAGGGCACTGCGACATGCCGCATTGCCAACCTGAATTATGATTAATGCTGTTTATACTCATCCTTACGGTGATATGGAGCGCGGTATCGTCTGTATTTGTGTGACCTGCAGGCGGAGCGTCACCGATGGAGAGATTAGACACCAGAGAAACACCATTTATCAAAACCGAGGGGATGGCGGGGAGGAGCGTTGTTTTTCAAATCTCTCCTTTTTCTTCTCCAGCTAAACATACACACATTTACCCAACGGGAGGGATGTGCAGAGTTGGGTTTCCGTCATCTCATTTGTCTTTGTATGTCATCAACACACACACGCCTGATGTTGACCTTGGCTCTGACCAGACCTGCCGCCATGCGCCCTCCAGACGAGGGCCTGACCTCACTTGCCAAGAACCTTCCTGTCCGACTAAATAGATCGGCTTACGTTTCAGAGCACGGACGCTGAAAGGGAACAACAGAGGGAGGAATGGGACGGTAAAAGGGGGGGTAGAGTTAAGACGAGAGAACATGAAAGACAGCATTTTAGCTTGTAGGCCGCGGGGAATGACAACAAACACGGGGCCTCGAGTGAAACGGGATCTGCTGCAGCAGGAAGGTGGAGGTGCTGCTTTCTGTCAGTCTCTCTGTGGAGACATCTGCCTGTCAGCTCTCAGAGACGGCAGCAAGGAAGCTTCATCTCTACAGAAAACTGCAGTTAAACTACGGAGGGCCTGAGAGGACAACTATTTTATAATCTCAACCACAGCTTTTTGCTCTTCTGTCACCATTGAGCAATTATTCTGCAGTTTTGCTAATTGAGATAGTTAAAATAGTTTGTTACACTTGGATCTGTACATTAGAAATACTGTGTGATTCAAATAGAACTCTCCTTTTGTTTCTTATGTTGAGAATATAACCTGTAGTAAAGTAAGTCCCATTGAGTTTGATATTAAATATTTATTATAGGGACGAAATTAACAATTATTTTTTATTAATGTTAAACCTATCAATGATTTTCATCCTTTCATTAATTAATTTGGTCTACAAAACTTTGAAATTGATATAAAACAGAACAAAGTGAATCCTCACAGCTTCAGAAACTGGAGCGAGTCTTCAGTAGTTTTCCATCAACATGTTTCCTGCCTCCAGCCAAACACATAAATACTGCTGTAAACTAATATTGTCACTTGTATCAGATACTGTAAAGCTTTTACAACCTGCGTATTATCTCTGTAGTGCTGACAATCAGTCCCATTGGTTATCATAACAGTGCTGAGATCTGTGCATACCAACAGACTGAGCAACCTTTGTAACCAGTGAGGATTCCCCTGCGTTAGCGACCCCTGATGGTTGGTTGAGACACCTGCAATACACTTACCACAGGTTACCTCAGCATCTGCAGGAGTTTCTGCATCCGACAGCAACACTGGTTTAGTGCTGACAAAAAACTGTCTAGATTTGTTATAGCCTTTAATTTGATCAGTTTAACTTTTAAATCAAACATTTTAGACTCTTGTTCTTGTACTCTCAGTTCTTTTACAGCTGCGTGTGTTAACAAAACATTTAACAATTTTGACTTTTTGTTTTAAATGGGGGGAAAAAAATGTTCATAATTCATGTTTATATTATATTCTGTACGGTATGGAAAAAGGTATCATTTTAGTGTAGGTACTGGTTGATCATTTAGGCCATAAAATATTAGAACATGGTGAAAGATGCTCATCAGAATTTCCTAAATTGCTCATTTTGTCGGTCAAAAAACAAAAATATTCAATTTACTATGCAGAAGATAAAGAAAAGCAGAAATTGCTCAGAATTTAAAAAAACTGGAGCTAGAAAATATTTAACATTTGTGCTTGGTAAATTAAACAAATTGATCCTTTATCAAAATCGCTGCAGTAAATTAACCACAAATCATTTCAGCTTTTAAAACTAGTTTAACTTCAACTCAGTTTGCACCCATTATCATTTCTAACTTTATCGTTTTTGTGCTTTTCAAAGAGTTGTTTTAGGGATACAGTAAAACATTTGTGTCTCGTGTTGTAGCATCTAATGGAGAAATAAATAATGTAACGTAATGAGTTACAAACATCAGTTTGGCTGCCATCACCAGGCAGTTAAAACATCCAGCTGCAGCTACATACACCACCACAATTATGCCAAAATTAGGAGTTCAACCCTGATGATTTAAATGCGAGTGGAGATAATAAAGAGTTACCTCATGCTGGAAGGAGAGAAAAAGTAAGACAAGTAGACAAATTGAAGTTCTCTCAGCGCTTGGAGAGCCAGCACCAAGAGAAGACCCTGCTTCTGCGAGGAGCTGCCTTAGCGAGTTTATTTACAATTTACAAAATACAGGTGTCGCTCTCAAACAGTGTTCAAGCATTTCACATTAGTGTCGTCATCTGACAAACCACCGGTTCCTCTCGTTTCTCTCTCTTTATTGCTTTCAGTCTTTGGTTTCCCAATCTTGAAACTTGGCTTCACGTGAGGAACACTCCTACAATCATTTTTTAATTCTCTTCAACCACTGAATTTCTTTCCTCACACGAATGGTCTGTCTGAGTTTGAAATAATCCAGGTTTTCCTCCGTTGCTACCTTCCCGATGAGGATTTTGTGCGCTTCCTACAGAAACCTGAACATTTTACAGCCCAATCATGATAAAACTTGTACAGTCTCACGTTTGTGTAATTCAGCATACAGGTTAGCTTCAAAACTTAACTGGTTAGAGATTTTGGGTTTATCTAAATTTGTTCATATATATATATATATATATATAATTTATATATATA
>NW_023339729.1:24283606-24286878 GCF_004916995.1 Morone saxatilis | reverse complement strand
AAGCTGACAAACCACTTTCACATTGTCACTGATACATTGTTATCATAAAAATATCAATTATAGCCACTTTAAATATTGTTAGTATATTTAAGACAACAATATATTTGATCATATTCACTTTTGAACAAAAAAGAATTGGAAAAATCAACTTGTCACTGCTCTTTGGTGATGTACTATTACTATCACTAACTCAAACACAAAATATAGATTTGGCATTTCTTTTTTGTTACCGATCAGCCGACACACTGACTCCACGGTTGCAATATCTCACTAATCCAATTCTAACCCACACTGTCACACAATGTCCCATGGTTCAAAGAGCCACATGGCCTTTAACTGCCGCTCCTGGAACAAACATAGTGTATCTAATCTGTCCGCTGTGACTGAGATAAGACAAAGTCACACGGTCCTTTCTGCTGACACGACTTAAAGACTGCACTTCACAAACTAACGTCATCACAAATTCTTCTTCGTTAATCAGTGAGTTTATTATATGAAGAAAAACAGCTACAGAGTAATGTTTTCTACTACTTCTCCTCCCTCCTACTCTCTGTTGTCCATGAATGATCTCTCCGATCACTTGTCTGGGTCTCAATGGCACCATTGGCACAGAGTTTTAGAGATGACGTTTGACCAAATTTGCACGAAACATAGAATTTTGGTTCAATTTTGGTTTGAAATCATTAAAAAAAAAAACGAGAAACTACGAGTTGCTGCTTTTGGCTTGGCTGGACTGTTCCATTTTCTTTCCCAGAATGCAGTGGAAAGAATTAGTCTGTAACGCACAAAGGAGTTACAGTTGTCCACAGAGGACAGTAGAAACATTCATGCACGAATATACAGATTTGAGAGCTACGCTTTGTCTGCCTATTGGTTCGTTTGTGTGTAACAATATATGACCAGGCGGTGACCTCTGTGGTTGGCAAATTAAACCAACATGTCCTCAAACGGCCACTTGAGGCTGGTTCCAGAAGTGAGTCAATCTCCATAAGGCTCTGTATTCAAATGTTTACAGTCTGGTTCAAAAAAGGTTTCAGTCTCTATAGCTAATTTCCCCGTTAGTGACAACTGTACAGGGGGTTCATTTTAATGTAACTCACCCATTTGAATTATATTGAGGGTTATAGTTATGCATAATTAAAGGCACAGCCACTGAGGGGCTTAATTCACCCTGCCTCTGCTCCACGTCTGGAGTCAGAAGATAACGATGACGAGAGCCTCACAGTAGCGCTTCAGAAACCGTACACCTTACACTTCCTCACCAGGTTTGATCTTCTTGACGACTGGTTTACGGTCGCGGTCCTTCATCTGTCTGATGTCCAGCAGGGTGTGAGGGTTCCCGTTGTGGGGGGGCCAGTAGTACACAAAGACCCGAGAGCCACTGCTGCCACAGTCCACCACGATCCCATAATTCAGAGCAGGGTTGAGGACGTCAGTGGCCTCCATGGACTCTGCGATGGACAGGTACCTGAAGGAGAGAACGCAGAAACACTGTGAGAAACAATATTTATATGCTGTACTTGAACAAAGCGTGGGAATGAATGGTTTTATTTTCATGTCTGGAAATCTACATGACCCACACCTCATGGAAATATTCAGACACATTCATCACCAACAAACCAAACATTCCAGTACGTGAACCCACCAGCATCTAACGGCACAATATATTAACCTCAGACAACTACAAAAAGTATATATATATATATATATATATATATCCCAGGAGATATTAAAATACATACATGCAACCCTTACAAGATAAAACATAATACACACATTTAAAACAGACATAACTCAAACTAAACAAATATACATCTTCTCATGTAATTTAAAGACGTGTATATCATTTTCAGTTCATAAATAATCTGTAATCCTTTAAGTGTGATTTGTATGATCTGACTATTCAGTGCTTCATAAATATATTAAGAAAATGCAAAAGCAATGTTAAAAAAATGATTAAATTAAAGCTCAATCTGGAACATAAACTTCACGAATCACGATATGAAGAAGAGGAGAGAAGAACATGAGTTTTATTTTCCACCTCATTCAATTCACAATAACCTCACTGACACCTCTGTATCTTCCACTTTCAATAAGCAGGACTATCAAAACATGACTCGGGAATAAGTGGCCGAGAACATTCTGTACGTCATTGAGGCAGTACGCATCTCGGGTCCTTCACTAAACAACAACACCAGACCAAAGGCTCCTTCAGGCTACACCAACACTAAATATATCCAGCGTTCTGTAAGGTGCTTTGGATCAAATCCTTTCACTGCATGTCTATAAACTAAATATATAGAAACACATACTAAGAGACAGTGAGAAATGCACAGAACCAGCTGCAAATACAACCACAGAGCGGCTTTAACTCGTAGTAACCATCAGTGTATCTGTATCTGTCCTGTTACTAAAAGAAAGCACCTGCAGTCGCTCTCACCATGCAAGTTCACAGCACTTTAAGCTTTTATCAGCTGGCTGTTTAACAAGAGTTTTCCAGTCAAACTGTCAGGTTCACAGGAACGGGGGGGGGAGGGTTGCATTAAACAGCCAATCACACCAAAAGGACAACATTTGACTTTGAAATCGGTGTTGTTGTTGGATAGTTGTGGGGGCTTTTATTGCCTTTAATCGAAAGTGAGAGCTGCAGAGTGACAGAAAGGGGCAAAAGAAAAGGAAATAAACTTCAAATCTATCAGCTGAGGAGCACACTAACAGTTACACTATAAACTTCCAGCCAGGGCCGGACTGCCTCTGCGTTCAGAACTCGCCTCCTCCTGACGTTTTTCACCTGCAGCAATTTCAGTGAATGGGTCTACTCACATGTTGACTCGGGCCCCGGGCCGTCGCTGCGGGCCCCACAGCTTACTCTGGTAGGTTCCCAGGAGGAGGACGGCAGAAGTGATGAAGAGGAGCAGCAGCAGCCTCTGCCTGGGAGCGCAGCCCAGAGACAACAGGGACACGCTGCAGTACCAGGAGGCCGGCAGGCAGGAAAACGTGATCCTGTGGAGGACGAAAAAACACTATAAACACTGTGGACTCACATTAAAGCACATATTCTCACACATCAATGCTCTCGCAGAGGCTGTTCTCTGTCCTTTACCTTGCCATATGTCCACGTAGGCAAAAAATAAAACAAAAAAAACACAAGATGTCACAGTCGTCAGCTCATGGTGCCTGCAGTCTGATTAGGATCCTGCTCAGAGTTCAGACTCTCTCTCCTGCCCCTGAAGGAAAGAAGAGGGAGATAAAGGGTCAATAAATACTTGCAC
>NW_023339729.1:24280602-24283506 GCF_004916995.1 Morone saxatilis | reverse complement strand
TATATATATATTATGTACAATTTCATCCTGTTTTATGGCTTCAAAAATACAATATTACATCTCTATCTGAGGATCTCTTTGTAGTAGTTGTGCGTTGGATATACGGCGGCTAACTGAAGGCATGTGTAGATGTAATGTTACTTTATGCTCTGCACTTGTTTTAATGTCAAAGCTACTTTTTTTTTTGTCCTAACAGTGATACAGAAGTTGCTATTAAGTGCTAGGATACTGTGCGGAAAAACAAATCACACAAACATTAAATGAAACTAAAGAAAAAAAATGATTGTCTAAGGTGAATGCCTTTATGTTCTGTCTGTAATAAAAGACTCTTGTTCCAAAACTCAACATATGCACGATGGTGAAAAACAAAAAATCCTTCATTCATAAACACTTTGCTGTATGAAATACTTAAAATTCCAGTTCTTAGGAGTGTTTTGCTGCACTGGATGTTTCAGATGCAGTATATGGCATTTTCCATATGATGGATATGTTGTTTTAGAACAAAAATCTAATTTAAAATGTTACCAGCATAAATCTACATGTGTAAGCCACTGTAATGGCTCCGTCCAGAGACGATCTGCAGCACAACGCCCTCTTTCATATTGTCCTTCAGAGGAAATCTGACTGTGGGTTGATGCTAACTGGAGGGGAGGAAATGTTAACTTCATGCGTTTTTCCTTTGAAGGACAACACAAAGTGGGGAGCTCAGTCAGGCTGTGTTGAAATCACATCTGGTCAGAGTCACCGCTGAGCTCTTAAAAACCTAATTTCCACTCATTCACACTCATACACTCACACACTGACACACCTGTCCCACTCAAATGTTGAATACTTGAGTATTTTCAATCCAAAAGTGACTCCAACTCTCCAAAAAAGAAAAAGAAAAGAATAAATTACAGGCCGTGTGTCGCCCACGTAACAGAGGAATTTGAGTAATTTCACGTAATTCCTTGTTTCATTTGAAACAAACCGTCTTCAGTGTTTTTTTTTTGTTCCTTCCTCTGAGTAAAGTGTTACTGTACACCAGCACAAGTGTTCAAACTAATTTCACGTTGCCGATTCTGTAACCTCCAGTTGCTTTTTCTACTGTTTAGAATCGAGGTTGAGCTGTGCGCCCTCTCGTGGTCAAAAGGTAACATGGTGGTAGTTCTTCCAAGGAGTGCAACATGTGCAGCTAAGAGAGGGACGTTTACAGTTTACAGAGCAGATCTTTAGTACTTGGACAGAGATGCATCTTTAGGCTCTGCACTCACACTGGATTGTAGCTATGAGGTTAAAGTACTGACTTTAAACTTCAAGGTATTTTCTTCTCATCAGTGTAGAACTTCTAGCCCGTTAATCCTTTTGGGGTGTATGTATAAAAAAAATGCTACAATTTCTACACAGTCCATTGGATGTGAGTATGAAAGTCAGCAGTTTAACCTCAGAGTCATAAGTTTTAAATACAATGTACTTGAGTTCAGACTGTTTACAGAACTGTTTCAGTGCTAACAGACTGCACTGTAGGTGTTTGAGGGGGAGTGAGCATCTCTTGAAATTCAGCCTTACTTTTACTGGCCGTTACGCTCCATAAATAATTTGCTTTTTGAAAGCCAATACAGGCAGTTTGTCAAGTTTAACACTAAAATGAAAAACAGTTAAAGCATCAGAGTTTAATGGGGCCAGTTTAGGCAACCGGGACCTCCTGTCTGGGATGTCAAGGCCCTTTTCTCACCGATGGGTAATTCTGGACAACTTGTCAGCCCCACGTGTAATAATGAAGTATTCAAGACAAGTTGTCTCCTAGCAGTTTATACGTTTTATCGCCTGCTATGAACTAGATCAGACCGTGTGCGTTTAACAGATCTCAGTAACAAAGTAAAAGTTGACTTTTTGCTCAAAGAATCTAAAATCCTGGAGCCTTTCAAACTTTCAGATGTTTAGAAATCAATACCGATAACGGTGATCGGTACGGTGCAATAAACCTTTGTGTTGCTGATACCCAATCCTGCTGCCGGGTGTTTATTTGTCTCCGTCACGATCTCCACGCAGCCGCCTCTCTCTCTCGTGCTGGCGCTTGGTGATGATGTATTTGAAGAACTCGTAGACGGACCAGCTGATGGCTGTGGAGGGCATCTGGTAGATGATCCGGGCTTGGACGCCTTTGAAAGAAGGCCGGCACCGCCTCCCATCCTGTACACCGTCCGAAAGGCCTCGCCCAGGGCCAGAGATGTGGGCGGCTGCCGGGGGCCGAGGCGGTCCCGCTCCGACTGCTTCCAGCTGCCGTGGGCGGCCTCTGCCTGGATTACGTGTATGGCCTGAGCCTCCTGCGTGTGTGAGGAGAGTTCTTGCAGACCGTCGAGGGGAGTAAGTGGCGGCGGCGGCCAGGGCGCCACTAGCGCGCAACACGACGTGGGAGGAAGGGTTGTACTGTCTGTGGGGGTTGGAGGAGCTCCTGGAGATTACTCATAGGTCATGAAGTGCAGCGCCTGGAAGGGCACGTTCATGGTCAGCTGGGTGGTGTAACTGCGGTAGAAAGCGGCCGGGCCCTCGTGCCTCACCAATGACCCCATACAGTCAAGAACGCCACGGTAGGGAGAGTTGAACATCTGCATTCGCTGTTTCACAACTGATGGAGGGGGGAGAGGGGAAGGAGAGGAAATCAGCAAAGAAAAACACCAGGAACTTATTTCACATGACTGTACAAGCCAGGAACATTTCATAGGAAGGGAGTAATCGAGAGTAGACAAAAAACGTTCTGTTTGTAAATCTTAACCATGGTTATAAATACACATTTTAAAGTTATTTTGTCACTCATAAACTCATAAACAGTCGAGTCTGTAGCTCCCCCCAGTGTCCTGATGGTAGAATAGCACCATCAGAGGCATATAATGGTCTTTAAAGGAGGCTGAGTGTGTGTGTGTG
>NW_023339729.1:24267314-24280578 GCF_004916995.1 Morone saxatilis | reverse complement strand
TGAGTGTGAGTGTGTGTGTGTGTCGACATAATAAAAAGGAGGCTTTACCTTCCGCTGGGTTCATGATGGCGTCATGCAGCACTGTGGCCATGCAGCCCGCCACTCCTGCAGAGAGGTAAACAGAGAAGAGGAAGTTAAAGCCTCAACCACGAGGTTATCGAGTTTCATGCGTCCTCAACTATCACCAAAACTCACATGTATATTTTTAAGCATGTGCCTTAAAATGTATTTGTTAATCTTCTACCAAAACAACTTTCATATACTGAACTACACATATTATTTCTCTCTTGCTAAAAATACATTTTTGTACATTTTCATTTAGGTCTGTGTGTGTGTGTGTGTTGTGTAGGCTTTTTACCATTAGCAAAGTGGCTGTTGGCGCCAGGATGAATGGCGTCACTGAGCTTGAACTTGATCTTCTCGTAGCAGGCAAAGTAGAGAGCGTGGGCAGGCCCCGCCCCCACCGCCAGCACATTCACACCTCTGATTGGCCGCCACAGACCCTCAGTCCGCACGATCTGCCGCAGGGCGTCCATCACGTTCCTGTAGCGCGCTCCTGGCTCGGGGTGTAGGCTCTGCATGCGAGTCTGTGGTGAAGTTGAACGCAGACGAATAAATTAGATATGACAACAGGACTGTGTCCAAACTTCAGAAGGTCAAGGATGTCAACAACAACAAAGACAGGAGTTTTAAAGTAAAGTTTTACACCTCGATTTTAATCACAAGATAAGTTTCTACTTCACATCTTAAAGAAAAGGTTGCAGAGGAAAGCAAATGTGACAGAGAGGAGCTTAGACTTTGTCCAACTGGAACTTTTAATCTTCCTGACAGTGCAGGGATAAATATAACTCCTATTAAAGAAAACACCGAGGCAAAACTTGATGGATAACCTAGACCGGTAGCATCCAAACTTCACACATTTAATGTGTGTATTTGTATCCCTACAGAGTCTGCATCGAGTCGGCTTCACACCAACTTCAGCCCATGCTCATTTAAAGTGTTTATGACTCTGCCTCGAGGTTAAAATCAGACGGAAACGACTACATTCAAGTTGCCAACCACAAACCACAAACGAGAACTGCATGCATTCGGGAAGTGGTGCAAATCTAAACACTCAGCCTCACGCTTGTATTGCTCAGATAAGGAGTACTTGTTGTGTGCAAGCTTGATAAAAGCCACAGAACACCAGACAATAACCCAACTCCAGACCAAGATGGCGCAATCCTCAAACTTTTCCCAACATGCAATAAGTGAATTTCCCCGGTCCAAACCCTGCCCCCCAGGGGTAAATATTTACAGCAGAGGGAGCACGGCTGCCTCCTGGAGGCTTGCATGGACAGTCCCACTCTCGGTTTCTGGGAAATGGTAACTCACATGGAATGTGCTCAGTCATCCAGTGTATTCAAGTTGGGTGTTTTTTTTTTTTTTCCTCTCCCTCCTTTCTTTTAGTTTTTGGAGCGCCAAGCGGCAAATGCTCAACCCAAAACTGAGAGAGAACCAGGAAGTTCCACCAAAAACAGAGTTAGCTGTCAGCAAAGAATGAAAACAATCCAGTGGGGTTTGTGTTTGTGTGGCTAAATGAACCCACTACGGCTGCTCTGAACACTGGGAGGAAAAGGACTAAATCCCACAGAATCCATGTGATGTACCGGACGTACTTCACCACCCCAGACCAGTGACTGCGTACCTAACGTGTCCTGTACCTTATTTGGTCTCTGGGGGAAGAGGAGTAACTGAAGCTGGAGTGCAAACAAGACGCCTGGTGCTATTTTAAAGCTGCATTTATCAAAAAATAAAAATCACGAGGACCTCGGTCATACAAACAGCTGCTTTACGGCAATCAAAATGGAGTCACTGACTCTCTCATATGACATACGTTGTTATGTATTACTAATTGCTACGGGGGAAGTGATGCAGTACATCGAATTCACAATATACTGGGGACTGTCAGCTTTAAGTTTTGTGCTAATATTTCACTTATTGCATGTTGGACGTTTGCCTTTTGTCCCGTACACAACAACAGACACAAACCTGTGACTAAAACAACGAGCTGTGTGGGACTAATCTCCCAACCTGGCAGCCTCCGCTGGCTCGAACCTTGCTCAGAAACAAATGGTCATTGATTGGATTGGATGACAAAGAAGTACTGTTAACATCTATTATCCACACAGCCCGCAGAGCTATGTCCCTGCAGTGAAGCAGACACAGCAAGTTAAAGAACAGATTACATTACACGTGTCTTATTCACTCTTCTTTTTAAACATTATTCCTGTTGGTGTCTCACCATTCAGTGTAAGACAACCCTTTGTTTGCAGTGTGAAAAAAATAACACGATATAAACAGTTTTCATTGATTTGTTTCTTTTACAGATGTGATTCTTATTCCTTTATATTAGAGTCACGTGACATTGTGCTTTGCTCATCACACTCTTACAGGAAACGACTGGCATTTGTACAAGGAAATAAATCAGACAATTAAGTGTCTTTACAGACCGTCACATCGATTTCCTTATATTTACTTTGTTGTCGTTAACAGGAAAAGCAATTCATATCCTGCTACACCTGAATTTTACATGTATATATATAAAACAAGTATAATAACCGGTTTTGTTGGCACAATAAAAACAGCAGCTGGGACACAAAGATATCGTGTCTGGGACAGTAGAGAAAGGAATCAATACAAATTATATTACTACATTTATGCTTTGAGTAATATGTAATTTTAACCGTTGGGTGTCAAATTCAAAAAATGTGCTGTGGCAGCGGCACAAGCTCTACACTACGTCACACACCTGGTTATACACACATGATCCAATCACAGAAAGAGACCAGTGTCGGTGGATCGGTGACTCTCTTGGTGGATTTGGAGTCTTTTCAGACCTTCTTTCTAAAGAAGTGAGTGAAGTAAAGACGTGTGGTGACTTCTTCAGACCATCAGAGAAAAGGCGAGGAATGCATTAGAGGAACGACACATTCAGTTTCACTACCGGTTCTTCTGATAGCAACAGTGGCTGTTAAAAATATATGTTACATTAATCAAATTGGCATCATTATCAGCGTTCGTTGACTAGTCCACTAAGGCTTGAACTAGGAAACTCTTTAGTCGCGGACAGCATGTGTAAATATGTGTATAGTTTGTTGGACCTTCTCTTTCACTCTCTCTCTCTGGATTATGGTTGTTCCTATAGCTTATATGTACATAATTGTTGTTTGAGCTTGTAAATATTTAAATTGTTTGTTTGATCGTCTCTCTTCCTTTGTAGCCTAAAAAAACCCCACTTCGAATGTATGATGAAAACTTTAAATACACGATGTCCCTGAAGAGAGTTTGGGATTATCTTGCTTAATAACAATAAAAGTGTGTATCTCATTTTCCATCCGTTTGTATTTATCGATCAAACTGAAGAAAAAGAAACTGTAAAAGACTAAAAGAATAATGAAAACCAACTGGTGCCAAACATCTTGGACGATTTCCATGTTTCTTGTGATGCCAGTTACTGAAAACAAAGTTATTCAACTACAATCATTAAGTAAAATATAAAAAATAACTTCAGTTTGGGACAGTTGTTAGTAGAATCCGACCTTTAAGCAATGAGGAAACAGTCTGAAATCAGTGGAAAGAATGAACTGGTAGATAAAGAAAAGTTGGCAGACCGGCTGTGACAGTAACAGGAAGGTAAGATTGTGAAAAAAATAAATCTTGGGATAGAGGAAGTAAAGCAAAACATTACTGTAACGCAAAACCAAACCCACTTCCTTGAGCCAAAAGACTTTCGGCCACAAAAACATGTAATGTACTTCTTCCTCCTACTTTAACTTTACGGCTGAAACCGAAGGGAGAACAGAAAAGTAACAAAACAAAGAGAATTAAATATATTTCAACTGTTTTTTTTTTAAATTTACAATCACACCGAGAGTTTACTCTCAATGGCATTTCTGTGTATATTTAATAAAAGGTTCGTGGTGGCCAATGGCAGGGTCACCAGAGGTTTGTGTTTCCTTTTAGCTTGAATTTTAGGATTAGAGTTCAATCTTGCTTCACTTTTTTTGTTCAATGCTTCTTAAGAATGAGGAACTGATGTCGACATTTGGGCTTGGCAACTTGTTTTAAAATAAAATTGATCTGTGTTGACTACGTTGGAACCAGAGTGTGAAGAAATAAAGTGATATGTGTCTTTTATAATATCACAAGCAACAACAATGTCTTGATAAATGATAATATAAAAAGGCATATTTTACTGGCACTGCTGCTGGTTAAATCACTATGTGGTAGAAACAAAGTTGATAAGGTTTGAAAATATAATCTTGACTCACCAGGACGGAATTATAATTATTTCTGACATCTGAGAAGCCTAACGAGACAACCTGCTGTGCACGATGTGACGCAATGATTCGCAATGAAAACTGCTCTTGTAAACAAGGAGGGTGATCAGGGGTTTTGAGGCCACTTTGCCTAAAAAGTGCTATGAACTGGAGGAGCTAATTATCAAGGAATTTGTTGTGAACGAGAGCTTTTGTCTGGCTGCCGCTCAGGGAAACCACCGAGAACTGTTTGTTCTTTATCTTCTGAAACCACACGAGGAACTCAACAACAGACGGGAGAAAGAGAAATGTGTCCTAACGTTAAGAATGAAACGGTGATGCTGTAAATTTTGGGATCAAGTAATTTAATTCCAGGTTAAAAACTAATACTGTACAGTCTGTGTTTCCATCCTCTTGTACGCTGTTTTCCCAATCAGCGAACAGGAAATTAATGTTCTTTTTCTGTTTTGTACAACAGGAAATAATAAACATAAACCAATAAATGTAAGCAAAACTGTTTCTTTTTTCTCCTGAGGATTTTCCCGTTCTCACTGCTGTCCACAACTCGCTTTCATGTCTTCCACTTTTTGTACGTAGCTCCTCGATTTCTGTTCACGTGTTCGCCGACAATTAAAGTGAATCTGGGGAGCATCTTTGAATGTTTCTTATTTGGTCTCTTTTCCAGTTCTCGTGCTACGTGGTGCACAGTGAGAAGGTCCTGAGCACAGAGAGGCTCGGATCACATTTCAGAGGGAGCCCACAGATACAGCTGACATATTATATAACAAATGTCTTCACAAAAATGTCAGTTGTGTAGTAAAAACACTTAAAGCACTACTCAAGATGCAGGAAACCTAAAATTAACTGGATGATTAACGACGAACTGCGTCTACTTCACTGTCAGTGGGACGTTAACGTTGGGTAATCATAAACCTATGCAGAGTACTGCTTTACAGCAAATACATACACAGGGAGATAACTGGTGACTGATGACCCGTCTGTGTTAATCATCTACTTCTTGGATATCTTCACAGTGAACTTTCCACATTATCTCCTCAAGACAACTTCAACAAATGAGTTAGATCATCACTGTCACATTAAACTAAATGGTGATAATCGCGTCTAGCTCGCCAGCATTCAGTCCTTTATTGATCTCCTGATGTACTTTGATTAAAAGGAGCCAGTCGTTACACAGACCCTAAGCCTGTCAGCGGGGCAGGAGGATCGGCTTGCCCCTTATATCCCTCACACAGAAAGTTAAACGGGACGATATCAACCCCAAAATAAAGAACAGGGAGGTGAGGTGCAATAAATATAAGAGTTTCTCAACAAAATGTTACAGTGAAGTGATCGCACTGCGTTTTACTGCCATTTTAAAAGTACGAAACATATTTTTATCGTGATTATATCGTGAATCGCGATTATTTGAGCCAGGATAATCCTTAACATGACATGTTTCTATCGTCCTTTGCCTAATAACAATGTCCCATATCAAACTAAAGTCATACATAGCTTATCAATGTTACATAAAGTTGAATTAAACTCAATTGTACTGTTTTTTCTCTTGTACACAGTGTCTATATTATATTATAGTATTTCCCTACTCTTACTGTTTTTTCTTTATCCACTTTGCTGCTGTAACATTGGGACAAATAAAGGAATATCTATCTATCTATCTATCTATCTATCTGGATAAAACATTAACATGTTCTCACAATTTCTACTAAAAAAAAAAAAAAAAGTGTTGAGTTATAAAAATAAAATTGGATAAGACTTTATCACTTTATTTTTTTTTAAAAAATGAGACGTGTCCGACATTGGAAACATTAGTCAGGAAGGACATCTGCTGCTTTGGTAAGCTGCAGGCTAACGTATGTAGCCACCTAGCCTCAGTGGGATGGGACGCAACTGTCAAAGCAGTTAATTAAAAACACAAATATCTGCCTAAATAAAAACAGAAACTGCACTGAAACAGAGTGTTTACCGCCCCCATACATTATTCACCCACCTCGTGTTGCGTTACCGCCGGCCTGCACAACCTTTACACAGTTACCTGACCTCTGTTAGCATGTGGCCTGAACCGAGGCCTACGTTGAACTCGAGCTTTATGCAACCAGAGTCCACAAAAAAAAAAAAAAAAAACGTTACGAAATAAATAAAACCCGTGCAGTGTTTGTTTAATACCTTCACGCAGTCGATGGGGTACATGAGGCAGTGCTCCATGACTCCGGCCACGGATCCAGCCAGCATGTGGGTGCTGGTCGCGACTCCCTGAGGAAGACCTTCGTACTCGATTTCTGCCTCCACAGGGGTCGAGGTCTCCGGGGGGGCTCGGTGCAGCACCGGGGTGAAGTCCGGGTCCATTCTCGGCGAGAGAGACCCGACGAACCCCCCCGTGGCGTCCAGGAGCCGTCCGCCGAGCCATACCCCGGCTGCAGCGCCGGAGACCCGGCTGTCTACGCCCGGTGCTTCCGCGGACGTTCGCCGGGACACGAACCCGTCCGCTTCCATCCAGCAGTCGGAGCGGTTTTAAGTCCGTTTGTTCAAAGTGAAGCCTTTAAGCGACCCGCCTGTTGGTGGAGTCTTCCCGGTGGTTTAACGACTGTCCCGGCCGACCGGAGGAAGTCTTGGCGGGGCGCTGCAACTGCGCGGCAGGCAGCTGTGTGGAGAGAGTCCGGGAAACCGGGAGTCCGAGGCGGGCGGGACTCCGGTGGGTTTGTCGGCGAGTCACGCTAGAAGCCGAAGCTGATTGGACGAGCTAACTGCCAATCACCAATACTCGTTTTTGATTGGCCAACAAATGAGGCGGGCACATGAAGTGGGTGGTGCGTTCAGGGTAAATGGGTGTGGACGATTTTGTAACGCCGTGAGGTCACGTGTATGTACGGGAAGTGTAATAAACTTTATTTACCTTGTGTTATTTATTTAATTTATTTACCTTTGTTATTTAATTTATGTTCACCTGTTTGTAAATCAATTTATTTTTTTAAAAGTTGTAATTGTAACCATAAAAATATAGTAAAAGTAAAAGATATAACGTAACTTTTCCACTTCCTTATCTGAATTTATTAAAAAGCTGTTCACACAGTTTAATTTAACACAAAAGTTACACAAGATATAAGTTTTTTTTCTTTACATATGATACACTCTCATGTAAACAAATAAATTGCAAGTAAATAAAATGAATGAGGACATTAACATTGTCCTTAATGAGCAGTTGTTAAGGACATTTTTAGGATAAAGGATTCAAGGAGGGGCAGTAAGGTACATATAATTCACTGTAGAAACTACACAAGTCACTGTAAACTCATTAAATTCCCTCCATTGTTGACAAGCTTTCAAAAAGAAACTGTGCTCTACTAAGAGAAAGCTGTTTTCTAATACTGACATTTGAGCATCAGCCTATCAAATGAATGTCAGTGTATGATTTTGTGTCATGAAACTCAGGCTGACTAAAAGGTTCTTAAAGTTCGTAAATAATAATCTGTACATGTTGGAAAATATGTTGCCTTCAGGTTCTTCTATTGACCAAAATATGACACAGAGGCCTCTGATCAGTCAATAAGAGATAGATAGACAGATAGATAGATAGAAAGACAGACAGACAGACAGACAGATAGATAGATAAAATTAAATTGAACTTATATTCCTCATTCCAGCATCCTTTGCACTATTGTCTACAGATGTTATTGTTTATGTTTATATTTATAACTGTAGTAGTTTATGTCTTTTTTGTTGCGCTTGTTGTTTATTTATGTTGTTTATGTGTTTGTACATTGAGAGCAACGTTAAAACTGGAGTCTGATTTTATTTTCTGTTAATATGTGCTGCTTGGATTCATTGTTTAACATCAGTCTGTTTGTTATTTGAAGAAGCTGAATAAAGTTCTTCTGAAGCTTCAAGGCTTTAAATCTTCTCTCAAAGGGACACTGAGTGAAGGTTAACCAATATGATTCATAAAAACTTGATTTATTTGTGTATGCACCTGATCCTGTGATGTATGATTAAGCCATGATGTTTACAAGGGTTCTTCTTAACTTATGCCACCAATGAAACACTAATAATAACTCAAATATAAAGTACAAACTACAATGAGATGTATCCTGATGCAGCAGAAATATCACACAGACTGTAAATACTCAATTAAAGTCCCTAAACTGTGTGCAAATGTTCTTTAATCACATTTAAATCCATAGCTGAATGAAGCCTGTGGGAATACTGCTTCCTTCCTGATGAGTTTATTCCCACCGTCCCTCATCTGACCGGCAGGTGGCGCCAGAGTCACCACCAACTAAATCCCAGACGTCTTACGGATCATAATTAACAATTAAATGTAAAAATAACCACCAATAACAGAAGCGCCCCCCCCCCAGGAGCCAGCGGGGAAGCCTCCTGAGTGAAGCCCGCCTGTGCGTCGCTTCACCCCGGCCGCCGTGTCCGAGGCGCCCTGAACGAGGACTTGTTGAGAAGATGGAGAAGCGGGTGGAGGTGAAGATGTCTGGTGGATGCTGAGGAGCAGCATCATCATCATCCTCCCATCCATCCCTCCTCCCACAGCAAGTAAACGAGTCAACATGGCGGCGGTGCAGCTCGCCCTGTAGCGCCTCTGAGACTCCGGATCAAACCCGCACAGGTACAGAGAGCATGCACGGTGTATGGGGGGGGGGGGGTCCCTGCAGCCTGCGTGCTTTTATTTCACATTTCAGAGGATTTATGCCTCAAACACAGACACACATGCTGAGTAGTGTTCACCAAAATAAAGCTACAGGTAAATGTTTGTTATATAATCAGAGTATATCCAAACGGAGACGGAGGACGCGTCTTTTATTCTCTTTTATTCTTCACTGAGTCAAACATCTCTTCTGCTTTTTCCTCCTCCTCCCTTCCTCTCTCTTCTCAGATTAAATGGCGTTCATGTCCCGGTTCTCCCGGTCCCGGAGCAGCTCCAGGTCTCCGAACCGAAAGGACTCCGAGCGCGCCTCCCCGAACCTGAGCGTGTCGGAGCTGGAGCGGCTCCTGTGCACCGGGAAGACCGCCTGCAACCACGCAGACGAAGTGTGGCCGAGACTCTACATCGGAGACCAGTGAGTTCACATCGGCCTCAACTTCAGCTGAAGCTCTGAAACACATTTAAGTTTAACAGCTGATCTCAGAACTGCATCCAGCTCCATGTTGACTCACTCTACTTTATTTGATATATTATATAGTTAGTGATAAAAACAGAATAATTATAACTCTATCATAAGTACTGTTGCTTTTAATACTTTAAGTATAGTTTCTGATAATTCATTCGTACTTTTTAAAGTTAGTATTTTACAGTAACTAGTAGTGTAACTAATTACTAGTAAATTTCAGTAATAATATTACAGTTACCCCCCCAAAAATAGTTAGAAACAACCTTTCTTTTGTTGTAAAGTTGTTGTAATAATCTGAAATCCAACAATCCAATCACACCCTTGGATTAATGTTTGTAATGATGGAGGAAACTATCGTTATTACTGTTTGATTTTAACAAACAAAACTGGATTTTAATCGTTAAAAGTCAGACTTTTGGGAAGAAAAGAGACAGTTGTCAATTATTTGAGGAGTAGCAGAAAAAGTAATAGTAGTGTAACTGATTACTGCTGGCAGGGAGTAATAGGCTAAGTAAAGTAATGATATTAGAGTAGAGTAATGAGTAATAAATCAGATTACATACCACCAAATAATCTGGAATATGAGCCAACAGCCTTTTGTATATTAATAAATATTATATTGCCATATTTAGTTATCAGTGATGTTCGATGTTAAGCTGCCTTTTTTCAGATTTTATGTGTATTGTGGACAGTTTTCCTAAAATTAGACCTCATATATATATATAATATAATATCAACTGAAATATATTGAATCTTAACCCTGTGATCGCTCTCATTGATAAATGTTGCAGCTGGTAAAGGTGGACTTCATTACTTATACTGCTGAGTAGCTCATCAGTAATTATAATAACTATATAATCAATTATCAGATTGTTTTTGTGTTAATATGAGTTTGAAAAGTAACTAAAGCAAATAAATGTAGTGGAGTAGAAGTTTAAAGTAGCATAAAAAGCAAAATACCTCAACATTGTCCTCAAGTAAATGTATTTAGTGACACTCTTAATTTTAACATTAAGATATAAAATGTTACTGTAAAAGTTCCAAATATCTGATATCAGGCTGTGAACGTCTCTTCTCCTCTGCAGAGATATCGCGTCAGACCGCCGCGAGCTGGCCAAACTCGGCATTACACACATCCTGAACTGCGCCCAGAGCAAGTGGCGCGGTGGAGCCGAGCATTACGCCGGGATGAACATCACCTATCACGGCATCGAGGCTCACGACTCGCCCAGCTTCGACATGAGCGTCAACTTCTACCCTGCAGCCGAGTTCATCCACAAAGCGCTCACAGGTGGAGGTTAGTCTGGGAATATTTAACACAATGCAGGTTTTAATTATTGATAATTATTCATATTGTTACATGTTTGTTTGTTCTAGATGGTAAGCTGTAAAGAGTGAGCATCAGTACAGCTAAACTGCATAGCTTCAATAATATATCAATAATGGTGAACCTGCTAACAAACAGTTGATTGTTTACATATCGAGCAACATTATCAGTGATTTAGAGCCACGTTTGTGTCCATCTGATCAATGAAAGTCTAATATTCTCTCTCTTTAGCTCTGTGACTCCTAACAGAAAGATCTGTCTCTTTAGCTGCTAAATGCTTCACTATGTTCACCAGCTAGTCTCTTACTTAAGGTAATGTACAGTGAGTTGTTACAGCTCTTTATCTGAAAACACAACGATATGAGAATGAACCAAACAGTTAACGGCTGAAATGTGCTCGATAAAGAAGAGATGAGGTCCAGATTTATCTGATAACTCGGAAAATATCGATTATAGAGAATTATATAGGGAAAATAAAAAAATACGTAACAGAAGTGTATAAATACATGTGAAACAGAGCAGATTTAAGGTAGTATTGTGTGTGTGTGTGTGTGTGTGCAGGTAAGGTGCTGGTCCACTGCACTGTGGGGGTGAGCCGCTCTGCCACCCTGGTCCTGGCCTACCTGATGATCAGACAGAACCTGACGTTGGTGGAGGCCATCAAAACGGTGAAGGACCACCGAGGCGTCATCCCCAACCGAGGTTTCCTCCGCCAGCTCAACGGCCTGGACGGCATCCTGAGAGAAAGCCGCAAGACGTCACCGCAGAGCTGAAAACGCCCCCCCGCCCGCCCCGCCCGCCCCGCCCTCAACAAACACCCGAACAGGTAGCAGCTACACCGAGGGAGGTAATGGGACCAAGTTAGGATCAACCTGTGGGTGTCTGACACTGTGGCGTTGTAGCAGCAGGGGATACACACAGTCTGATAGCTTCAGACTCACTTATTTGTTATTTATTTGTTATTATTTATTTTATATTGTTGTTTATTTGTGTTTGAGGAGAGCACTGGACTGTAAGACTCTCCAGTGAAGCTCATATCCTTCTATCAGGAGGAGGACCCGCTCATATATTTAACGTCAGATGAAACTTTCAGCCCGTTAATGAAGAATTAATTGAAGTGTAGTCTCGAAGGGATTTACAATCAATGACTCCTTTTATCCTGAAAGCACGGTCACACCACAATTTAAAACAACTCAAGTTTGTGGCAAAACAAATACTTTTACATCGAACTAAAACCTAAAACTAAAAGGACTAAAACCTTATGTTTGACCAACTCCAAAGGAAGCTATCGTAGCTTTAACTGCAGCATTTTATTGAACCTCCCATATCTGTAGTATAAACTGCTGCACAAAAGAGAGGGATGGTTTTCACTCAGTTCTGAGTCAAGAGTCCAATATCAACAAACTGTGTGAAGTTATTGATCAGTTAGCAATCAAGCTAACGGCCAACTGACAATAAACATGCTAACTAATCAGCTTCTTCCCTCCGTTCAATAACTCAAAGTCCAGTAAAGAGAAACGTATCAACAATCTCTGTGAGTTCAGCTTCAACAAGCTTCTAGATCGTGGATGACTTCCACTTCCTGGTGTGACCGACTCGAGACCCTCAACACCAATCAGGAAAAACCTCCCCCAAAAAGTTAATAACAACAATATATAACAATTACTCAAGAATATAAACTTATAGCTTTATTGAAAATGGTTCCTCAGATACATCTGAACGGTCACAAGATGATGGAAGAAACGTATTATGTTAATTATGACAATTTTAAATCTTTGCTTATTTTCTACTGAATACTGAAGAGTTGTATTTCTTCAGACCTCTTCATATGGACATCACAGCGGTCTAATCACGTCTGCCTCTCAAAATAAGGTCAAACTGACTGAAATATAATTAAAATCAGAACAATCACAGACGTTTCTGGTCAAAGTGATCAAAGGTCAAAGACACACTCAACCTGTGACTATAAGCAGTCAATACATTGCTTATAAAGGGTCACAAACAGGTTGGGAACCGCTGGTTTAGAAGGTCTTTGCTTATTGAAACTCATATAAGAGTAAAGTCCACTCTTTCCACTTTTTAATCAAACTTCAGAGCATTCCAGAAGACTTGAACCAGATGTTTTATCGCCACGGCACCTACAGAAAAGTAGAAAAAATGAAAGCTTTCTGGACAGAATCAGTGGTCGGTAATACGCAGCAGGAATATCTAATCTCTGCTGCACTTCCTCCTGTTTTAGTGTTAATAACATATATAATGTGTGATTACTGCACGCAGAAGAAGATGAGTCCACAGACGTATTAAAATGAGCTGAATTATACTGGAAGTACAGGAAATAAAGTCTCACTGGTCAATTTCAGAACCAGAAAATCCTACAGAACATCTCACTAACAATGTTTCAGTCCTCAGACCTTCAGCAGCTTTTTATCTTTTATTTTTACTCCTAAAGAAATGCTCAAACTGATCGTCAATGATCAATTTGATGTTCTTGTATGTACAGT
>NW_023339729.1:24265762-24267214 GCF_004916995.1 Morone saxatilis | reverse complement strand
AAAGTTAATAAGACTACGGTCTAGATGACTGGTAGCCTCTTTCATCTCCTCTAATGGCAGTTTTATTACTGCTGTTATTTATAATCAAGACTGCATTTCTCACAACCCCTGTCAGTAGTTAGGACTTTTCTTTCAGGCTTTAATGAAGCTTGTGAAAATATTTATCTGTTTCTCCATCAGCATGTCGAAACTAAAGCTCTGAGCTGTGTTTTCCCTTTGAAAACAGCATTCTCCTCCGGCTTTGTGCCATGAAGCACATTGAATATTTTCTGTAAAATGCAACCAGGTGGTACATCATGTAAAATATTGTTTACAAGCCGGTGAGTAGTGGCAGTCTGTTGTTTATGGTAATTATGTCCAAATGAATATGGTAAAGAAGCTGTAACTGGTGAACATGTAAACGCTGCTGGACCCCTCCTTTTTTAGTGCTCCTGAAATTTAAATGATGTAACCATGTTTCCTGTGTGTCCAGGTTTCTAACCACACAGACGGGCCTGAGTGAGGACAAACCGTACCTGGACCCCTGTATGCCGGTCGATCTGTCAGACACAGTTGTGAGAGACAACCGCACGTTGTACCTGAGGGGTCAGGGTGACTGGGCTCGGTGTCAGGAGGCCGTGCGACCCTTCCTGGGTCTCCATAACGGCACCATGTCACCAGGGGGCGTCTATCAGGTACGAACACTCCTTTCAATGTCCAGATGGTACCTTCTAGATTCAGACAGAACAACCTTTTGATACCCTGATTTTAAAGGAGAGTTCTTTATTGATGAACTCATATTGAAATCACTACTCACTGGACAACTTGTTTTGAGTCTCCCATGAAGTAAAAGTCCCAAAACATGACCTTTTCAGGCTCCCATCAACTTCAGCAACAGCGAGTTTTACGGCTTCTCGGAGTTCTTTTACTGTACGGAGGACGTGCTGAGGCTGGCAGGACACTATGACAGCGAGAAGTACTCCAGAGCCGCGAAGGTATCCAGACACACACCACTAAGTCTTTTCATGAGAAACTTTCCCTCAAAGTCTGAATTCATTATTTTGTTTGTTTTTTTTGTTCATTGAAAGTTTACGGGTTGTGTTTGTTTTGTTTTTTTCTGCAGGAATACTGCTCCACCAAGTGGTCGATACTGAAACAGCGTCTGGACAACAAGCTCTTCTCTCCACAGGCTGACATAAGCAGACTCAGGTAAGTTCATCTCTCTTCTCAAACTGTCTTCATCCTGATCCTGAGTCTCAGTCACATCTTTCATTATACTTTGGGTTTCTGTCTCAGCCATGGTCGTTGTCACTTGTCATTCTAGATACCTTTTGTTCATCTTGTGTTAATTCTAAGCAAAACAATCACACCTCAACTGTGGCGTCCTCTGAGAATGCATCACTGTGTTGTGCCAGTGTTTTTTGGCATTTAGTGGGCTGCAGATTTTCCACAAGGAGGTGCTGTTGAGTCAGT
>NW_023339729.1:24252436-24265682 GCF_004916995.1 Morone saxatilis | reverse complement strand
AGCAGCAGTTTAGACCTGCACATGTAGACATGTCAATATTACCACCTACAGGCAAAAAAAGATCTTTTTATCACTGCTGTTTCTGTGTATACATATGGTTCTCTTTCTAAATATAAAGCATGTTCAGCAGTAAGTTTTGGCAGAGACTTGACTTTTGGACATTTAACACTTGCTGGCAACTGAACCTTTTCTGCTCCAAAAAAGTAACATTTAGCAGCTGCAACACTCAGTATCTGAATGTGGAAACCCGCAAGTGTCAAATTGGAGAAGCTGTTACTTTTTCTGTCTGTAGGTGGCGCAGGTTGGACTGCAGCTGTGCAACTGTCTGATATTCACAGACACGAGCAAAATAAGCACCTTAATCTGTCCCTCTGTGACACGTCATCCTGCTCTTGATAACACAGGTATCAGTGCTTTAAGTCGGCCTGGATGTACGAGGTGTTGCACTCCGGCTTCCGTTTCCCCACCGACTACCCGAGTCTGAAAACAGCCCAGCTGGTTTATGACAAGGAGGTGCAGTGGACTCTGGGAGCCATCCTGTTCAGAACCCGCTTCCTGCCTCTCAGGTAATCATTACAACAGATACATATAGACCAGGACAGCACCTCTGACAGATCCTACAGTGAAATATATCATGCTTTCAGGGAAATGCCACTGAATACCACCTCTTAACACCGTCATCATTTCTTTTGAATCTACTTCTCCTCCCGTCCCTGTAACCTTTTTAATCTTGAGGATTTGGAAACAAAGGACAGTATGCTAAGTATTTCAGAGGAATATGCAAAGGGTGACATAATGAAAGAATACTAGCCTTCCATCTTCTATCATAGTGTTGCTCCCTTCCTCTAGACTTAAGTAGAAGGTATTTATAGATGCATACAAAACCTGTGTTCCCTGGTTAAAACCATAGCACAGTGGCTGAACTTGACTTCACTTGAAATAGTTCCAAAACTAATCCTCCTCACATCAATGTACCAATTTTGATACCTCATTTTGAAAAGTTACAACTGTACGTTCCTCTTTTTATCAATTCAATGCCCTTACAGTTAGTGCTTGGCAAATGAAGAGGATGCCTTTCTTATAAAGGATTAATTAACATTTGGGAGGATCTATTGGCAGAAAATAGTTTTCATTAGAAAGAGACATTTTTATCTACAGAGGGAGTGGGTTGCCTTCCATGAAGGCCGCCATCTTGAACCGCCATGTTTCTACAGTAGCCCAGAACGGACAAACTAAACACTGGCCCTAGATGGGGTTTGTCCGACAAGCTAGGAAGGGGAGGATGAAGCGAGGGATTTGAAATCTGCTACACCATTAGATGCCTCCAAATCCTAGACACTGGTCCTTTAAATCTCTTTTAAAGTCTAATGAACTTGAAAACATGCAGGTTAGTGTAGGCTGAAGTTTTGCTATTAAACATCACAGAGAATAGGCGTACTGTATGGGGCCAGTGCTTTTGGTTTTCATTGTAAAGGACACACTGTTACTGTTATTGTGTTCATCAGTAAGGATTAGTGTTATGTATGAAACGTGCCAGCGTATTCATGCGGTCTGCTGCCCCTCATGTCATCTCCAGGGACCTGCAGCAGGAAACGTTGCGGCAGAACCACTCCAGCTGGTTGCGCTCCTCCTTTGTGTACAACCACCACCTGTTCTCGCTCTGCATCCTGGTGGTGGTACTGGCCATCCTGCTCTACATCCTGCGCCTGCGGAGGATCCACCAGCGGGAGCAGCGGCAGGCCGAGGCCCTGAACCTCCTCTGGGTTGAAGAGGGAGAGGCTCTCCTCCCCTGAGAAATACATGTGTGTTGCGGAGCTTCCAGACTGGTAACCTGCAGGGTCTTGTCCAAACCACTAAAACTAAAGAATGCCAGTACGGAGGACAGATAATAGGAACCTGGAAATTAGTCACCCGCTAAGGGTGTGACTGGGTTAATGAGGGTATATGGGAAGACCCAAGTTTTTACTGCGTGGAAAAACATCACAGTACAGAGACAGTTTAATGAGCCTGGAAATCAAACTGCTCTGTATATTCTTGATTGTGCAGCTTTAAACACAGAGCTCATCCCCAATCGGACAGATGTTCTCTGTGTTTACTTTCTTCTCTTTAAGACCATTTTGGAAGAAAAGAATCGACTTGGCAATTCTCCGAAGATTCAGTGGATTGATAACTGCTGAGTGAGACAGACAGGTGGTAAAACTCCCCGGCAGAGGAGCTTTAACACAGGAATATGGATTTGTTGAAGACCATTCAACATTCATATGGGAGAGGCTGCCTGAAGGAAATGCAACTCATCCCTAAGTGAGCCTGTTAGGATTCGTTTCTTTCCATGAAGAAATAATTATGTGGTAGGAAGGTGATTGCAACACCTGCTAGCAGCGGACGGTCGGTCTGTCCGCAGTGAAACTATCTCCACCAATCCAATGGCTAAAGAGTCTGGCATCGACATTCATCTTCACTTAATGCTTAATGGGGCACCACCAAAGTTACATTTTAATTCATGACATGGATACCTCCAAAACATATCTATCTTCCTATAGCTGTACTTTAGACAGTCCTTCCAGGATTTTGTTTTGCTTTATTGGTTTTATTTTTGCAGAACCGTTGAGCCTTCGTTTTTAGGATAATTCGTTTAAAAATTTAAGGCAGCTTGTTCCAGTGAGAATAAAATCACCAGTAGTGTGGTGACATACGGCTCAATGAAACAAAGAAATACAGAGCACAAAGTTTAGCTAAGCCTTTATGTAAAAGTTTAGGCTAATAGATCGTATCGGATTACACTTCTTTTCCCTTCGTTATCCAGTCCGGACAGATACCAGTACCAATGTTACAGTTGGCTCAACTGTAACAGGATACTAGTTTTACTCGTATAGGAGTTCAATGAAGTCTAACTTAGACTGAAGAAAGCGGAGCAATATCTGACAATGTGGAGCTGATTTTGACAAGTCTGAAATGTCCCAAAATGGCCACTGTACCTTTCATACACTTCATATTGTCTGTATAATTTCCTAAACATCTTTCTTTTGGTGCTCCAGAGTTGTCTACATCTGTTCCTTTCCTTCAACATGTACATATGATCTTTGAGTATCTTCATCTGACATCAACCTGACATTCCCACCTGCGTACAGAGAGAGCAAAGGTAAAGACGCTGTCACTTCGCTGGGAGCTGATTTTTATTTAACCTGAAATCTCAAAATCCTTCTTTTACCACTACTAGCAGTGGAAACGTTCACACAGCAAAAGTGATTTAGCATTGCACTTCAGTGTGCGGTGATATCATCACGAGTGCAGCATTGCTTTTCTGCCATCAAAGATATTGTTTCATCTACACCTCTGTACGTCCCGATGGGATCATTTCCTCGAAAGCAATCCTGCAGAGCGATGATGTCAGCTGCCGAGCTCAGGCCTCAGATTGTGCTTTGATACTTGAATGCCACTGTTGTCCTGCCCAGACCCCCGCCAAGCACAGATTTCTATCAGAGGAAAGACGGAGCCAGGAGGCATTTTAGCCTGAAACAAGCGGAGAGATCTGCTCAGTGTTTGGATGAAGGCGCTGAAAGCAGACGAAGACCCCGGAGGCCTGATTAAAGCAGATGCCGTCTGATTTCTGAACGCAATAACTCCATGAAAGGGAAGAAACTTGTCTCTTGCCAATGACCAAAATGGAGGCTGGGCCGTGGCAAGAAGTACAGAAAAGATCTATGGTTTTCAAAATGAACTACTTTAAAGCCATTTCTGAGGAAAAAAGCCTTACCCTGAGAGAAGGGGTCTATTTTATTCAGTTTTTATGTCTACTGTATTTCATAGCTGTAAATGAAGCCACTGCTTTCTAGCTGTTGTTTTTTTGTGACTCGTGGCATTATGTGCTGACAGACTGATGCACCAAACCATGACGATGCAAATATGTGTCTGAGCAGCACCTGGTGAAACTTCCTGAGAAGTTACATAATGTGTCGATCCCACAGTGGGAGATTTTATATATCTGCATTTAATTTGTAATTAATTGTACTGATTTCAGTCAGATGTGTGGGACGTCAAACTAAATGATCATCAGACCATGGTTTTTAAAAAAAAAAAGCTGTTTTGTAACCTGTGGTGCTGATGTTGTAAAAAAAAAAAGAAAAGAAAAAAGAGAGATGGAAACTGTCTGGGAACGAGACAACTTCTGTACTGTGTGTTTGTAACCTTCGTCTCCTCATCTGTACTTCAAAAACACTTTTCCACTTGTGAATCCTGGACCAGCTGTGTGAGTTTCTGATGCAGAGGCTAAAAGTCTGAACGCTGACAGTGATTTCTGTTTTATTTCCTCATCTACCTTCCACTGTAAGGTAACTGTGGACCTCTTTCTGATTCATTCTGTCGCTCTGTTTTGACTCCTGACACGGGACCAGCAGTTGGGTCCGTCTTTCCAGCGCTGGGCATTGTGCAATGTTGAACAGTAATTCACTGAAGGGGAAACTTGACTTTGATGTTTTTAATTAAGGTACCTTTTAACATCAATGTGAATAGAAACAATTCCAGTCCAATAAAGGATCATTTTTAATTAAATCAGTTTTGTGTGTAGTCTGTCAGGATTTAGGGGCGGTTAAGCCTTCAGCACTGTCTTGCAGGCAATCTCAACCTTTATGCCCCCATCAATCAACGTTCACAGAGGTCAGAAATGATGGAACCCTTCGGTCTTGTGGTGAAAAGAGGAATGTCACCTTTGAGAAAACAATCTCACCACAAGATCCATTTAGTGGCTTCTCAGTGACTTTTTCCTGAGCACTCATGATGGAAAAGCTCCAGACAACTGGGATATGATCAAAAGCTCTACAACAGCTACTAGATGGAACTTGTGAAATTGTTTTCTTAACTGCTTTTCCAGGATCAAGTCTGTATGAATCTCAATAATGTACTTGTTTTAGAGTTGTTGTTTAGGAGTTTAGACGTTTGAGACATTTACATCCACTGGATGTTTGGAGGGTGTGAACTTGAACTTTCACTTTGGATTTTCTGTCACTTTTTGTGAGTATAACAGTAAAATTATGAACGCCTTCTAGAAAGGGTGTTCCTTCAGCCCCATTTGTATATTTTATTGCATCTTTCCTCCCTGTGACGGCAGGCAGCTATAAACTCCTCCGCAGTTCCAATGAAAACTGTCCATGATGGGATTTGTGGATTAAACAGATATTTCAAAATGTGGGCCAAATAAAACAAAACCAATCTGCATAGTTTGATACTATTAAAGATAAGTTAAAAAGCAGATTTCATGTTGTTATTTTATTTAGTTTAACCCTTTAAATTGGGTTCAGTGAGTTTAGTTCTGGGATTGTTAATGTGTATCCCAAAAGTACAACCTATGAGTAAGTATAACAGTTCACTGAGGGCTAAAATGTCCCAAGCACTGAAGGAGGGGACTGATCTGCAGTTGGCACTTGTCTACTATAAACTGGTATGAGTTGAATCCTGCGGTGAATCGATGCCAGCCTGTAAAACAACCACTGCCAGCACACGTCAAAACACACACAGGCCCGATCCTCGCCTTCATTCCTTCAGGATGAAGTTATGTAAAAAGCTACTTTTATAATCAATGCAGTGACTCTGTGTGGCCTGCTAGTGGTGCTGTGCAGCATTCATGAACCTGGTGATCCTTCAGTGGAAATACACACACATCCTGACTTCAAGGTGCTGCAGGATGTGATGCACGGAAGACAAAAGGCAGCACCTGAAATTGATCACACTGTCACATCGCTGCCATTAACAGTTAAAACCTGACAAAATGCACACAAAAAAAAAGAATGAGCAAAAGAGGCTTAAAAAGGCGGATTCTGATAATACTCATGCATGCATTGTACGTTGAAGGAACACAGCCCAATTTTTATTTTAAAAATATACTTTAATACAACAGCTGCATATAAATATTAAAATATACATTATACAGGTGTACAGTACACTCACACAAAACAAAAACAAAAAATATTAGGCTTCTATTTGTACGGCACTTCTTGTATTTTATTTTTTTGTATTTTTTTTTTTGTACTATTTTCTTAAAGGTTACTTACTGACGAAGGAGTTGTACATAAAGATGTGTTAATGTGTTAACAGGTCCGAAGTATCACTGTAGTATTGTGATTACTGGGAAAGACAGACAGAAGGAGAAGGAGGGAGGAAAGGGGAAGAAGAGAAGTAAGGGTTGCTGTACAGTATATGACATGGCATTGTGGAATGTTTGCTAGTCTCGTGACTTTCCTCCCATCATTCAGCATGTTTTCAGATTAAAGAACCAGCAGGGATGTGATCATTCAGTCTTTATTCTCTCCACTGGATGTTTTTTTCCCCCCCCTGCTCACATCCACAACCGGCCTTCGATCTCGACTCATCGATCTCGACAGAAACGTCTGACTTGGTTTTGGTTAAAGCCACGAGGCGCCACTCATTCATCATTATTACATTGGAGATTCAGAGCTAAGCATCTGTGTTTCAAATCTCTGGTGGTGTTTCAAAAACCAAAAGAGGTCTGGTGACCTCTTACTACCCGCTGTTCACCACGTAGACTGCGAGTACAAATAAAATTCAAATGAACGTGTAATATATGTGTCTGTAGAGTTTGCTTTTGTACGAAGTAAACGAGATATAAAATGTTTATTAATGAGCTTTTGAGGTGATTGTAGGTGGATTTTGTTACCTTAAGCCAGGCTAGCCTTTTCCCCCCATTTCCTGTCTTTATGCTAAGCTAAGCTAACTTGCTGCTGGCGGTAGCTTCATATTTATGGACAGATTTGAGCCATATCAATTTTTTTCATCTATCTTTCTGCAAGAAAATGAACGAGCGTTTTCCCCAAAATGGGAAAATATGACTTTAAATCTTAAAGCTACAGTGTCTCGCTGCCTAAATTCAGAGCAGCCAGCAAGGGTGTGATGATCAATCTATTTTAATTCAGGTCAACAAATTCCCAAAAAGTGGGGTTGGGTTAAAGGTTTTGAAGGCATTTGAATCATCAGTAACTCTTCTGTCTATTTGGATCCAAAGAATATTGTGTCCACTGCAGAGAAAAAAATGATTTTTTAACACTATTGTCTACTGAAGCCAATTTTACCAATTCTTAATCGTCAACTACAACACTATCCGTTCATAAAAGTACCGATTCAATATATTTTTTATGTTGGTGGCAGAATCTGCTTTTAGAACGTAAATAACATCAGACACACTACATTTTATAGAATGATTAGTAAAACTGTAAATTGTGGATCGATCTCATCTGATTAATACTGTCTGCTAAGCAAATAGATGTGTCACCTCCAGCAACCATCTGCTTTAGATTACGAATGGACTCACTTTGAATTTTTTCCAGTGAAAATGAAAATTGTGATGCAGAAATGATCATTCCCACTAAGAGTGAATCATATCGCAATATGATTTTTACACCGTATCGTGCAGCCCTAGTTGTTACATCCCCTGAAAACAGTGAAAAACACAGAAATCTCTCAAGTAAAATGTTCCAACTTTGGCAGAAGATTGTGTGTTCATGTAGGATCTCATCGCTCATATTAAGAAGCTGATTAAGGAAACGGGTGTTTCGGGGGCTTTAAAGGACCTTCGGGGGCTTTGAAAGATCGCCAGAGATTTACATTTCATAAGAACGGATGCGTAGCTCTGTGACTTAAATGTAGTGATCAGACATGAGAGGCACAAACTGGAGCGAGCTTCAGCCAGCTTCTGACAACTCCGCTTCAGTGATAAGAAAACTTCATGTGGACCCGCAGGCCTAAACTTTCCCCATCTGGCTTCACCTTCCCCCATCTGGCTTCTTCCCAGATGGAGGTTTCCAGGTCAGCGACAAAGGAGACGGGGGCATCAAGATGCAGGCCACCACAGCGGGCGGTCCCAATTCCTCCTCCTCCTCCTCTGCAGCTGTCAGAGTGTGAAAGGGGGGCGGAGGTGGTGGAGGGGATTAAAAGGTTTGGAATAAGCTATTCCAGGGCCTGGCTAAGTGCTGTTTCTCCTGGCCTCCTCTGCCCGTCGCCTTTGAAACTGGAGAAGCCTGAGTGTCTCTGACAATGTGAGCGCTGGGGCAGAGTGGGGACGGGCACCCAGAGGTCAGCAGCGTCCCACCAGTGTAGGCTTACTGATGGGTCTATTCAGCCCGCCGATGCAAAACCCCACTGCGCTCGCATACAAGGTGGTGAGGGAGAGAGGCCAACAGTTTCTCCCTGTCCTCATCACTCCAACGCTACCTCTGGATTTGTCTTACTCGACTCAACTTAGTGTTTTCCAAGCAGGGGCACACCTGCACGGGGCACGAATGGAAGGAAGTGCCTCTTTGCAAGGCAGGCAACGTCAAACCCTTCCAGCCAATAAGGGTGCAACTATCGATCAGTTCATCTATTAATTGTTTAGCCAATAAAAGGTCAGAAAATAGTGAAAAATGCCCATCGTAAGTTCCCAGAGCCTAAGCTGAGGGTTTGAAACTGCGCTGTATGGTTCAGTACCAAAAGATATTCAATTAGAATGATATAATACAGAAATACAGCAAGTCCTGACATAATGGAAACTGATTATTCGGTTATCAAAACTGTTGTTTCATCTAAATTCTACGTTGACTGACTAACCCCAGATGTCGGATCGGACCAACAACAGCTCAGTCGGAAAGTGAACAAGCATATTTGTGACATTTCTGAACTATTTCTATCTAAGTGTACTTTAGTTGACAATAAATATGCATTTGGGAGTGAATGGCATTGGCACACTGGCTCCGATGACAGCGGATCGCCTTCGGCAGCCGCAACGCAGTGCAGGCGTGTTCGGTGGACACTGGGGGTAATCAGTTGTTCGACTACTTGTTTCAGCGTTAAAGCCGAATACAGACACAGAACATCACAGCCAAATACTACCGGACTTCAGTTAATGCAATAAAAACTGATTTCTTCATTAGACATCTAAGGAACTCGGTGAGCTCAATCCCTTCTGTCTGTGTACATTCTGAATGTGCTCTTAGGGGTTTCAACTCCTCTAAACTCTCTCTGAAAAAAGAGCCAACGAGCACGTCAGCGACAGACAGCTTCAGGACTGTTTACTTCTCTCCGTCTCTGGTAGACAAGGAAGTAGCTCAGATAAGAATCGTCTCAATTTATGCAACGTCATTGTCCATATTAGGTCACAGTTGGCTAAATCTGTGAGCTGAGAGCATCAGTTCTGTATTGTTTCAATCCAGGCTGTTCCTTGGTTGACTCCCGAGCTCACACTGCAATGACTGTCATGAAAATGCGACCAAACAGCAGACATCTTTGGGTCATTCCAGTTTCCATCTGCCTGCTGCTTGCAGGTACACATAAACAGAAGCTTTCTGGGAAACTGAGTCAGGAATGTTAACAGAGACAAGTTGCCTTGCCAAGAGTCCCCATTAAAGCTTTACAGTTAAAGGGATCTTTAATGATACAAACATGTCAAAATGTGTTTTTTTTAATAGAGAAATAATGCTACAGTATCAATTTTAACCCTTATACGAGCTCACTAGTTGCGCAAAATCCAGCGCCATGTCTTGTTAGTTGTTTGGATCTGTGGCACTGAGTTAGAATAGTTTTCTCTTCAGTTCAGTTTTTGGCATATAGATGAATGTACACAACAGATGGTGTTTTGTTACATAACACCGCTTCGGAGGAAGGACATCAGGACAAACTTGTGCATTCAAAGTGGAATCCCTCTTAAACCCAAAGAGCTCGTCCTCCTCCGGTTGGTTTGTATAACGTTTTAAACTGTAGGGATATATACAGTTGTTTTCAGCTGTTTTTTGTTTGGTGTTGTGCGAGGGCATGCGGAGGAAGCTGCTGCCAGCACGAGATCCTGTGACTCCGCTGGCAGCGTCGCCAGCTTCCCAAGCCTCGAGAGAAAGCGGGAGGAACCACTTCTCAGCAGCAGAAAGAGCACAGAGTGCACCTTTAACCAAACAATTGTATTCTACTGGCCTCAGTGACCTTGTCCTAGATCATCTGTCTTTTTATTTATTTTTTACTGTAAAATGATCACATGAAAACCTGACCAGGTTTCTGTGGTGATGTTTAATGTGACATCAGAGCCTCTTGCTGCTGCATTAGGCATCTTTTCTTGCAAAGCCACAGACTGTCTGTCTGTGGGCATCAGAGCTTAAAGCTCTATTCACCAGCAGCAGGACTCCACAATGAAACCTTTCCAGCTGAACGACAGGAATCCTCTGTTTACAGTACACTTCTATACTCATATGACCATGAGCAACATTTCCCAGAATGAAAAGGAAACATAAAGTTAAACAGGAGCAAGAAAAAAAAAAAAAAACTGCCCTGGACTCCATAGCTTTCAAAATGACCACGAGTGAAACCTCAAGGAGGTGAAGAGTTTAAGGTTAACTGCTCCTCTCCTGGTTGAGACAGGAAATGGAGTTTCCATAGAAGGGGAACAGTATGTTATAGAGCAGCAGCTTTGGAACGCAGCCCAGACGCGAGCTCGTCAAGGTTGAAAAACAAAAGGGGATTGCTTAGCTTACAGCCACTCCTCCACTTATATTTCCCAGAGATGATGTTCACAGAAACCGGTGCCAGCTACTGTTTCCATGTATAGGTTTTAATCTGAAAGCAAAATATTTTGGTTGACTTTTTTTTTTTTTTGGCTGAATGTGTGAGAAAACCTAAGACAGGCCTGCAGTTTTTTTTCCACTAAGTAAAGTCAAGTGAGGCCAAGCTCGGAGCAGTAGTCATGAGTTACGTTTTACCTTGTAATAGGGTTTAAGATCAGGCATAATAACACAGGTCCCTGTGGCTTTAAGCTCCAGGCACTTCAGAAAGGCGTCATTATGCAAACAAAGTGCCTATTACAACAGTATGTGCTCGCAGGCCAAAACCCAGTCAGCAGTTACTGCCTGATGCTTCCGCTCAGGTTTGCATTGCTTTTTATTTTTTCATCAAACAGTAGCACCATACTGAAACAAACCGAGACCACCGGTTGGTCACGAAGCGCTGAGCGCTAACAACAAGTCTCTCAATCAATATCTGTCTTTAGACAAAGGAGTCTTTTTTCTCTCTTTTGGAGGAACTGAAGCCCTCTTCGAAGGTGCTTAGTTGCTTTTACCACAGTGCAATTCAAAGGGTCCTTGACTTTTTTTTTTAATGTCCAACAACATTTAGAGACCTTGGACAAGTTGGTCTTCAGCTTCAGCAAAGACCACAGAAGGCAGATTTCAAAACTCTCAAGACTGACACCCACTATGTGGGCTGTGGCATTGCCAAATATCAACAAAATCATAATAAAAAATACTAATCAAACTTATTTGCTTTCTAGATCTACAAGTGTTTTTCTCTATTTGTCATTGCAATTCAGGAAGGTGCGCTACATAATCAGGTCAGGGGTTGAGGAGAGGGCTTGGGGAAGGCATTGAGGACACTTCCCTTTTGTGGGTAAAAATAAAGCCACTGCAGATAAGCTAAAGGAGCACCAGGCTGCAGCTTAAAGGCTGACCAAATAATAAACTGTCAGTGTCTCAGGTTCATGATAGTAGTGCATTTAGGTGAGGGGAATTAAAATCCGTTCAGTAATGTCATCCCTTAAGGATGCATGTGGGTAAACATGTCAACAATCCAAAATATTTCAGTCACTTACCCCTTCCCAAAACAAAATGATGTGTTCATGGTTGGCAGCATCTGAAGCAGTGAGACGTTTTGGTGTCTGAGTGGTTCAGCAGTATCAGTGATCTTTGGTCAGTTTGAATTAAGGTGCAGTTTTCTCTTTCGTTTTTGACTTTGCTTTCATTTTGATGGGGTGAAGGGGAGTTAAAGAGGGAGGGAGGTGGGCGGTGGGTGGGGGTATTAAAGCTCCAAGGACTTTTCCACAACAAACAGGCTGTTGTTTCCATCAACAGCTGGTCTGGCATCAGGACTCCTTCACTTGTTGTGTGTCACAACATTTAGTGACATTTCAGATGCCGATGCAATCCAAATGGTATGCAGTGCTTCTATAGGAGCCCAGCCAAAATAAAAAAAACCACACACACTCGTTTCTTTGTCTTCCAGGCCTGGGCTCCTCCCACTTCCTTATTTTAGCACTTCCTCTATCCTCAAATGCCCCCTCGCCCTCGACTCACTACCGGTCCCCTGCCGGCAACTACGACCATCTACAAAACAGTGCAATGTCTATTCATAGGCACACTGGGATACAAATACAGCACACAGAGGGAGAGAGGAACACTATACACGCTCATACACTATGTTACATGTCCAACATGCACGCACACACATGCGCGCACACACACAAACACACACACACACACACAGACATAACACAGAATACAGAGACGTCAGCAGCAGCAGCTCTGGCCTGGTGGTGGTTGTGGTGCAGCCTGCAGAGACAGAGCGGTGAAGACGGCTGCTGTTTGGAGGGCCAACAGGAGAGGACCAGGAGCCGGGTGGCAATTTACTCCCATACTTGTTTAGGCTACTCCTTCCTCCTCCTCTTCCTCCTCCTCCTCCTCCCCTTTCCCAGCATCTGCACCTCTTCATCTCCTACTCAAATGTGTACAACGTGAAGAGTGGAGGTGTTGCAGAGAAGCTTGGTCAGGTCAGGTCAGGTTGGTTGGTGGTGCTGGGAGGGGGAAGGCGTGGTAGAGGGAGGGTGAAGGAGGAGGGGAAGCAGGGACGGTGGATGGGTTTAGCCTGCCGCCTTGTCATCTCCTTGCGGGGGCTCTTTGCGCTGGTTCTGACCGCCCCCGCTGGCCGCCAAAATCCTTTGCACAAAGTCTTTGGTCCGCCCGGCGACTAAAGGACCTGCAGTTGTCATGGAAATAAATTAGCAAGTGTGATGGAAAGAGAAGGGAAGGCAGACTTTTTTAGACTTTTCTAAGGTACCTGCTGATAAACCTGTTAATTAAAATGTACAGCTTAAATGAAGTGGACTACACAGAGTCAAGACAGGGCATTTGAAAGTAGAGTGTTGTCCCAAACTAGCTCAATTGAGCATCAGTGGAAAAAAATGTGACATATTTTACGTTTTTCTTATGTTTAAGCTTCTACTTTCACTGTTAGATAAAACAATAATAAAGCAGTGGTATTGGAAAACCCAGTGTATGCTAACATGTTAGCATGACTCTCCACACCTTCTGTTCTACCAGGGATTCAGTGCCGGTTTGGGGGTTCTTTGTATTCATCACATAATTCAATAAATTCAATTACGTTTTATTTGTATAGCGCCAATTCATAACAAACGTTATCTCAGGACACAAATGAAGCAGGTCTAGACCGAACT
>NW_023339729.1:24248421-24252336 GCF_004916995.1 Morone saxatilis | reverse complement strand
TGCGGTAATCCAGACTAGGGAATAAACAAATCATGGATTAGTCTTTTCTGCATCGTCCTGTGAAGGATGTGTCTAATTTTTGGACTGCTAGAGAAAAAGTTGCTCCACAAAAGAGATGCAGTATGGTTTGCAGTCAGTCATGAGACAGGAGTTGATGGTGATAGAAAGAGGTATTGTCCTGAGAGTGCAAGTAGGCGTCACCAAACTTTCAGCACTGTCTATTCCATAGCTGCACAAATGAGATTTGCTGAGCCACCTGCTGGTGTTCAGACAGCAAATAAGCCCCAAAATGTTATTTTGTATTCCTTTAAATGAATCAAATAATGTGTCTGCTGTGTGAGTCATTCTTTCCCTGAAGAGAAAGTTACCATTTATCATGTGATTGGTTGCTAAATTGACTTCAAAAATACACACAGCTCCAGGTTTGGAGACACTATCCGAGCACCAGAGGCTTCTCATTTGGCGAATATGTTTTTCCTACCTTCCAGGCAGCATTTACTTTCTTTGCAGCTTCACAATTAACTTCTTTTTTGGGGCTATTTTTGATGTTTAATCAAGAGCAGGGGCTGTTTCGAAAACTTTATATTGACAGTGTGTTTAGGGGCATGTGGGAAGGTAGGAAATTTAAAAACCTGTGGTACATATATGTTGGAATTATCCTCTGTACTTTATCAGTCCCATCCCCGCAATGATTAAGAACAGCTTAACTGTTGTGTGGTCGTCTACATCCTCTCCAAACCAGCAGGGACTTTGGTACAAATTTGGAACTTAGAAGAGAAAAATGTGGCTGTAGGCGAAATCCAACATGCAGAGAAACAGAGACTGGCCTGCAAGTGTTTCCTTAGGTTTCATTTAGCTGACTCACAGCTGCAGAAAAAGAAGAAATAGAAAATAGAAAAAGAAAATCTCTGCAAGCTGCAGAGTATAGTCCCCATGAGAGGCATTCATTATTAACATGCATTGATTGATTCATTCCCTGCTGCCATTTTTCAACCCCAAATATTCTGAAACCAAAGTGGCCGTTTCCACTTCAGAGTCGGGGTGTCAAATGGTTACAGGAGGAGCGGAGGGATGTTTCCAGTTAATCTCCCTCACAGTTTGGAAATACATCCTCCACTCATCGCTCTCCAGCTGCTCTCAGCGTGAACTAGCAGACACGGTAACAGGGTCGTGTGGAGAACGTGAATACTGGAACAGAGTTTCTTGTTCCAGAGAATGACGGTGCTCTCTCTCTTGCTCTCTGTTTCCAGGGCCTGCCGGCTGAAGAAGAAGGCCCAGCACGAAGCCAACAAGATCAAGCTGTGGGGGCTGAACCAGGAGTATGGTCAGTACTGCAAAATGGACACAAACCACACATCTTACTCCTCTTTAGATGCTTTTCATATGTTTTAACTCCTGCTGAAGGATCAGATTCCTCTTTCTGTGTCAAGAAATGTATTAGCTTTCTTAAACTCAGATTGGATAAACTCAGAAAACAAGGTTGTGTTGGAGGTATGAAGCTTTTTACTGGACGGTGAGGATTCACAGAATATGAGTTTATGATTCAGTGTCATCGCTCTAGGTAAGGTTGGCCATGAGAGAAGAGATTTAGATCAGAGACAATTACTTTCATAAATCATATTGACACAATACAATGTGATATTATGCAATATTACACTCCTTACTGGCTGTGATAACTGCAGTAATGAAATACCACGCTATTGAGAAGTGAACCGCAGGGGATGGAAAGCCAAAGCCACTTAATAATCCAATCACTATAATTACTCTAAAACATATAATCTTATCTGATTCTATGATATTTTATGTTCCTCAGATTTAAAACATATGTTTTGTTCTGAGTCTGTGGCTCAGCAGGTAGAGCGGGTCGTCCACTGCATGTTGAAGTGTCCTTGATGATACCGATGCTGTACATCAGTGTATGAATGTGCATGAATGAATTACCTTCTATTTGTGATCTCCTTTGTCATCACTGTATTAATGTATGTGAATGTGGCATTTAGCGTACAGCGCTTTGAGTGGTCGGAAGAACTTAAAGCCGCTATATAAATACAGTCCATTTACCATGTTTCCCTGAGTTGGACAAACATTTTGTGGACTGTGAAAACAAGATGTTTTGTTCCTATCTCCTGCTCTCAACCACTCGTAAAATGTTCTCTTACCGAAGAGCAGAGCATTGGTGAATCCAGAATTCAGTGGTTACTAACAAAATAAGAATAAATCATGGATACGAACAAAAATAAGGGACAATTTGTTCGTATATTGTGTGCATTGCGTCTTGCACGAGGCCCCCGCTGTATCTTTACAGAGCAATTAGCAAAGACAACAAGAATGCCGATAATGCTGCATACTGTGCTGTTGAGCCATCCTCAGGGGAAATTCCTTCACCGCTAATCATAAGCACCAGCCTTGCTTCCTACCCAACCTGGCAACCCATAATTACCATCGTGACAACCCTGAGCCATCAGTCCTGTGCCCAACCAGGCAACCCAAAGCCAGTCGTCTGTTGTCTCCAGCTGACGATTATCAAACGTTCCTGGTGTTTGACCAGCACTGCTGTGGTTTACCTCTGGAATTGTATTATTAACAACTAATCTGATAGCATTATTGAGCTGTTTTCTCAACTGTTCCCTACTTGTTTTTGCAACTTAGAAAGGTTTCTGTTTTAACTCGTTGCTGCGTCTGATCTCAGACTCTGTGTTTGATCAATCACAGTCATCTCCCGTACTTAATCAGACAGATCCTGAAGCGCTCCTGCTCTCTTTCCCTTAAGGTTACTTTTCAATTGTCATTGTTTTCTTCTGAAGTAGAAGAAGACCTCTTTATTTCAGGCTGTACTGTATAACGGAGGCTTAATGACCCTCTGTAAGAAAACCCTCATAGTGAGGATTGGTAGATGTTAAAATTTGACCTGCACATAACAGATTACAGAGTTTTTTGGTTTGGCGAATGGGAAGAGCAATCTTATTCAAGCCACTTGCATATATTTTTACCAAGCTATGTTTCGGCCGGGTGACTGGTGCATAACTTTAGTGCTAAATTCTCATATGTGCTAAAAGCAGGCTCTTTTTTTTTTTCTGTGGGGAAGAGAGCCACCCCAGATTTCTTTTCTATACTGTTGTGGAATTTGTTTCTACATATTTACATATACTCTCCATGTTTTAAAGTTTGTGAAAAATTGGACAAACCAGGGCAGCCTGTTGCAGCAGGCTGTGGTGTAAGTTCAAACTATAGCGGTAGTTATAACGTAAATCAAATGATTACTAATAAGCTGTGAATTTATGCATTATTAAAATAAATAAGCGGTGGAAAACCATGGGGATGGAGTTACAACTTAATTCTAAAGTAACAAACTAAAATAGTTTACACACAACCCCCATTATGAAGGTGGTTGTAGATGGTATAAAATGTCACAGAATCAAAACTCACTGATGGTAAAACATGCGCAGTTATTTTCTGCCCGCAGCAAACATTATTCTTGTTCACTAATTGCTGGCCAATTTGTGCGAGTAGAAACCTAAATTTTATTCATGATAGATTATTTCAACCATCATCCGACTTAGCTGTATTACAATGTGGCCTTAGCCATATGCTGAGTGGGCTACCGTACCCAGCCACCAGAAAGCTAAAGGCACAGCAGAAACCAAAACTAGGTTGGGTTTATTCCCCACGAGTTAGTTCTGTGGTGAACCCATTTTTTAAGTAGCCTGATTCAGTTACAAACCTAAAACCTCCAGGCCCTTCCTAGTTTTTCGACCTTTAACACCGCCATCCCATCCTAACTTTACAAATAATGTGTTGAACTGATTTGATTTTTTTTTTTTAACAGCAGCAGCCAAGTTCATTGCCAAGAAAAACAACAGCATGCAAAGCCCTAATGGGGCTTCATTCCTCACTGTGTCCTCCAAGCAATACAAC
>NW_023339729.1:24233507-24248396 GCF_004916995.1 Morone saxatilis | reverse complement strand
AAAATTTAATTGAATTGAATTCCTTCCTGGAAAAACGAGAATCTTAAGTAGGAGGCAGCCCTACTTTGAACAACTCGTCTTTGTGCTGAACACAGAGATTAAATTCATTCATTCATCAACCTGAAAGTGAAAGTGGAGTATTCCTGTAAGTCATTAGGTCGGTAGCCAGGATCTTTCTACCGCTAACTGTGTTTGTTGGAGCGTCCGGCCGAGCTGGAGGCTCCCCAGAGGGTTTTTCTTCTACGCAGCCTCATCGGCCCGGGCAAGTTGTTTTTTAAGACTGAGAAAATAATAGGACAGACTGGAGGCGGTTATGATAATCCCACTGCTAACTCTGATCTGTTCTGAGGCATCCACAAGTATGACAGTACAAAAGATGAGAAACATCACAGAGGAGAAACCTGCATATTAAATTAAAACATGAACTCAGTCACATTAAAGTACAGAGTGACTTTAACTGTGCACTTCTTATCTACTTTCACTGCCTTCTTCTCATCTTTCTCCTGTTTTCCCCCTCAACTTCCAATCTGATGTTGTGTTTATGTCGTGTTTAATATATGTTTGGAATAATAAGATATTCCCAGAGTCCCCTTCCTCTTCAAACTGCCTGTAATAATGTCCTTTTGCTCCAAATTCTACCCCTCCCTTCTTCTATCCACAGATGAACTTTCTATGACCCTCCTCTCCCTCCTCATCAAACTCCTTGTCTGCCTCCTCAATCCTGCCCTGATTTCCTCCTATTCAGCCTTTCATCCTGCTTCACTCCATCTCATTCTCTCCTCTGTTGTTTTCCTCTGCTTCCCTCCATCTTTCTTTAATCTATTCCATCATGCTCATGTCCAAAGTAAACTCATTAAAAAAGGGAAAATCAACAGAAAAATACACTCATGACCTACATTTTTAAATCATTTGTGTTGTATGTAGTTTCCTCAGAGGCTGTTTTTTTTTAAAAAGGTCATCTTTACCGTGGTACAGTGTGTTCCACGTGGGGGAAGAGATGAAATGCTTCCTGACACTTGCAAGACTGGAATTACAACCACTTTCCATCGTAATCAAATTAACTCCACGATGATAAGATGTTTTTCTCAATGTATTCTTCTCTCTCCGTGTCCTCCAGAAACAGTATTAGAAGGTCAAATATTTAAATGCGCCACATATTTGAAAACCAATCTTGACAAGGCTAAAGATTGTCTGCAGATACCCAACCACAAAGCCCTGCAGGATTCTCTTCTATTTCTTTCTGAAAACGCTTTACAAACAGTGAAAACCTCTCAAAATGCCCACTCATGCCTCAGAAATCAATACACAAGTCTCCTGGGCTCTGACTCGGTGCAGAGGATGTAGGAGGGCAGTAAGTGGAGTGTGGTACCTAGAGGCCAGCTTGTTCTTCTCCTTACGGGACCGGGCTCGGGCCACAGCGGGCAGGTCGTTGACCGGACCCATGCCGTCGATGGCAGCGTTGAGCTTCTGCAGCTGCTCCCCGATGTTGTGGAGCTTCTGGGGGTTTGGCGTCAGGTCGCTGGCGTCTGTCTTACGAGCTTTACGCCGTCCTTTTTTACCTGGAAAAAAACCAAAACAAATTGATCGGAATGAATTCAGTATCTGTCTGTACAAGCTTTTCAGTCTTCTTTTGTTCAATATTTTTTAATGCTCATAAACACACCAGATCCACCTAACTTTGTCTTAAAATTCTAGTCATGATCCTGAATCTAAACCATGCTCTGTCAACAAGAACTGTTTTAAATTATTTTATTTACAATAACTGCTTATTTTCTACTGCTGTTCCTGTACAATGCACATGTAACAGCATAAAATTGATAATTCCACATGAGACCAATATATTATGACCTTAGTGACAACATGACTGATTGAATACACTGTGTGGGGATAGCAACATTAAGGCTGCAAAATGTATTTTCACTGAAACAAATCCCATTAAAATCATGATAATGTGGCATTTGTTGGGGTCTGTACCAAACAAACATGTTTTCTAGGCCAGGGTATCTCTGCAGCACCACAGTACAGTACTACAGCACATTGCAATCTGATAATATTTCGATTAATTGTGCGAAACTAGACAGCATTCCACTGTTTTCTTGCTGTAACTGAAAATGGATGTCCAGATCCAGACTTTTTTTAATTTGATTTAACAGAGCAGCCACAAAAATAGCATCCTAGCTTTTAATATCTGAATAAAATGACAGAATAAGCAGTTACGGAACATATAAATATGTGACAGCGTAAATGTAGTTTGTGATTTTATTGTACTGGATTGTATTTGAGTCTTCAGGAGGACACAAGCTGCTGAACTGCTGCACCGCTACCATTACGCCTGATGTAAGATTCACTGATCAGGGAAATGCTGAAACATTCCGATTTTGACATAAAAGTTGTATGTAGGGCACATGCCTGAGGGTCCCGATCCGATTTGTGTCACATGAGAGGAAAGAAATGGGACACTTCGAGCTGCAGTGTGAATGTCGTTTTTAATGACTCCTGCTGCTTAAAGGGTCTCATTCAGTGGATCTTTACTTCACTTTCATTTCCAGCTTCAACTCTAGTAAGTAAAATGTTCATTCATTGATCTATTAATGGTCTCATCGTTTCCGCTCTGCGATAGTGAAGTCAGTGCTTCAGGCAGTGTCCTCACCCTCTCTGCGGTACAGTGTGCTGGGTAGAGTGCTGGAGCTCCAGGACAGAGACCAGTGGACATCTCCGCCCAGTTTCTTCTTCGTGGCCGTCTCTCGAGCACGTCGGTACTCCCAGAAACAGCGACGCTTCGACGGGCGCTCGCCTGGCTGCCTCACTGGCTCGGCCTCCACCTCTGAAAGGAAACACAGCCAAAAGAATTCAGACTTTGTGCTGATGACTGATGCAAATGTACAAGATTTAATTGTTGTGTCACAAATCTACAAGCAACAAACTGGAAATTAGCTTTCTATCATTTCAGTGTAGCTGGCACAACAATCAACGAACATGGGAAAAAAAGTCATTACCCCACAAGTCTCAATTCACACGAGAAACAATTACTCAGTGGAAACAAAACAGACAGCTTTGCTATTCTTAGATCCTTACCACACAAGTACGGCTGCAACTAACGGTTTTGTCCTGAGATATTCAGTTTATGGTCACAGAGGACTAAAAAAACAGTAAATATTCACATTTGAGAAGCTGAAATCAGAGAATGTTTTCTTAAAATATATCAAAATAGCTGCCAATTAATTTAATAGTTGCAGCTCTAAAAGTGGGTCAAAACTGTGAAGTCGGATTTAAGCGGGGTGTTGGAGGAAAACTGAGGAAACCAAAACAAAAGTGATTACACTCTGGTGAGCAGGAAAGTCCCTGGTTTGGGGTTAACAACAACATGGACCCAGTGACTCTTCTCTTATCGTGTCGGATCGTATCTTCTGCTTTCATTTCACCGTGAAGCAGAACTGCAAATTTCTATATGTATGTATGCAAGTGACGGATCTGCTGAACCGTCAAAAAGTAGTTTGTCTAAACTCTGATTGACCTGCGATAACATATTTCATAACATCTCCCTCAGATTAGGGAGATTAGGGGATCTCACTTCAACATTTAGTTTCATCTCTGCTGCAATCGTTCTGATTCCAGTAACACAACTAAAGTTCAACAAACACAGTTTTAATACCCGTTTTCTAGAATTTTCATGATTCCCAACTTTTTAAGGAAACATTTTCCAGTTATTAAGTTTTTCTTAATACAGGACGGCACTTGCTCAGAAACGGTCAAATAATCTACCTGTAGGCCGGGAAAACTCCAGTTGTATTCCTCCTTTCTACAATGGAGGGTGATGCAGTGTCTCAGGTTTATTACAGGTAGGTAGTGAGTGTTAATGGGACACACCACGTCAGCTCAATTCTGGCTGTTCTCACCACAGTCCATTTTTCCACTGCAGTCTTAGAAGAGCGAAGCTGCGGTGTCCAGCAAATTGACTCCACTTTACTACCGTTTTCCTCCAGCAGTAATATTAATTTGACCACAGCCCATGGGTTACAGTTCAAATCCAGTAGAATTGATTTTATTTTACAGAAAATTCATCTTCTAAACGAAACTAAATCCAAATACGCACCCAGGTTTACAATCAGATTATCTTTCCAGGACAACAACATAGATTATTTCCAGGATATTCAGTCATTTTAATCTATTTCCAGGTATTTCCATGACTGCAAAACTAGTCTCTAAACTTTTCCAGGATGCATGGGAACCCAAATATTCAATTTCGAGAGCATTTACATTTCCAAAATGTTTTCTAAGCGCGGCAAAAAATGTTAAGGTTGAGAAACAGCATTTACACGATCAAAGAAATAACAATGATTGAATGTAATCTGGTTCAGATGTTGCATCAGGATCACTCGAGGTTTGAGGAGCAGTGATGCAATTATCCAAATACAGAATCAATACTCCAGGCTGTTTTATTAATATATAATGAAGAAAAACAAACTCTCATCCATTATTACGTAGGTGGACAACATTGACAGCCATATATGAGATATTTAATAAAAGATAAATACCCTTCAAGTTAATATGACAGATGAACCCTAATCATAACTGACAGGTATTAATGTTCACGTTTGCCTGGTATGAAATCATGCTGTGAATCCTAATCCACAATCACATGCTAATGTCCTAATGACAAAGCCACCACCAGCTAAAACTGTATACATGCACCCTGTTTCAGAGGCAGACACCTACACCAGCACACAGACGTCACAGAAGATTAGCCTCAGGCGTGCACAGCCATGAATAATGGTATCATAAATAATACAACATGCAAAGCTCCACCAGCAGGAGCAGAAACGCTTCTTCAAATCCACCAGAGCTGGGTTACAAAAAAACAACAACAAAAAAACATGTTGCAAATAATGTAATAGTAGCTGGATTAAATCAGGCTGAAAGTTAATAACCATGAAGCCCCTATCCTAGCCATCAGACAGGGCCGTCCATTACTCACATTCACACACACACACACACACACACACAGATGGCTTATGTAACATCGTGTCGTCTGGTCCAGTCTGCAGATAGCACCATTGTCTGCACTCTCCCCTCAATTTGATCTTTCGCTCCACGGTCGCTTTATTATAGTTTTAAACACGCACACTTTTCCATCCATCACACAGCCCTTTGCAATCGCCATGGGCTAATGGTAAGAATAGCTCTACCAGGCATACACACATACACACACACACACACAGCCACAACAATGGAGAGTGACAATGGTGTCTCGCGACGGTCGAAATATGACCCAGACCAGCCTTTTGAGAGCGAGCCAGCGACCTCTCCATTACCTTGCAACAAGAAGCCTGAGATTTGTTTATCTAGCGCGAGGACGATCACAGACAGAGAGAGCCTGGGAAAAGATGGTAATCTGAAGTGAAGTCAGTTTACATGTGTGTTATCTAATATACATGTTTATATTTTATGTCCTGTGATCTGGACATGAAATCTCCTGTGACATTTAAGCCCCTCAGCTGATGCTCTGAGCTAACAGCAACCAGCAAATTCACGTCATTTTAGAATTAGTTCAGTTTTCAGTTCCGTCCGTATGTTCATTCGCACACTAGCTTCATGAATAATTGAACTAAGGGGATGCTCCTGTGATTTATTATTGTACTCCCATAAAGATGGACGACTGAAGGGACAAAAGATTAAAACCAGAACTAATGCAGCAGAGGCTCAGATATCCCGCCTTTTAGTCCTTTCCTAGAATCCATTAAGCTCCAAAAACACTGGATCCTACAATTCCCATTATGCAACTCGAAATCATCGGCCATTAAACCCTACAAGCTTGTTTAACACCCAAATATTTCTAGCTTTAAAAAGGTCCAGTGTTTAACATTCAGGATGATTTACTGATACAAATGGAATATAATACTCATAGCTATGTTTTAATTAGTGTATAATCACCTGAAAATAAGAATTGATGTGTTTTTTTTAACCTTAGAATGAGATGTTTTCCATGCTAACAGAACGGGCTGCTGGTGGTCGGCGGGCGGCGCCGCGTCGGCCTTCCGACGGCGCGCCGGCCCATGTTTCTACCAGTGAGCCCAGAGACAGACAAACTCCAATACCGGGGCGGGCTAGAAAAATAGTTTCTGGTACACACCTCACAGCTCCCTCTCATTCCCAGGTTTAACGGCAGACAGACGCCAGAGGTGTTCAGGTAGATGCCACTAAATCGTACACACTGGTCCTTTAAGCAGGTTTTCTGTTCAAATGTTGTCGTCCTCCAGAGACACAGAAGACGTTATACAACTGGTTAATTAAAGAGTTTACTTCACTTGACAAGCAAACTGACTTTAGTCCATTTAGAGTAAGTCAATGTGTTTTTTTGGTGCAGGTCCAAGAATTTGTCGGGGGTTTGTTAACATTAGATGATATGGTCAGCTGTTACTGGTATGAAATTAAATGTGCAAAACTCATGTGTCAATCCATTTTCTATCACTACCACTATATGTTAAGCAGGTCAAAATTGAGAGGCAGACTGCTGAAGAGCCTTGGGGAAGTTATTCATTCCCCTGGACCATAGCCATATTTTTAGACACCAGCATGAGCAAAATACTGCTCAGGAAAATACTGATTTGACCAAAAAGTAGTCAAATTTAAATGTATTGGGTCTAAAAATACAGCAGTACAATCGCAGCAGGTCAACTGCCCCCAGGCAGCAAAAACACCTAACTCTTCCCCCGTGCATGTGTGCACACGATGCAAATGTGGCTGCCACAGATTCTGCGACAAGAGTTCTGAGGTTACAGCGTGATTCAGTGAAAAGCTTTAATCGTCACTGTGGCTGAACTGATATTTCCAATTTGTGTACATCCATTCTTTTCATAATCAGCCACCCAAACGGTCACACGCAATCCGTCAGTTAGAGTTTGTTCATTTGAAATGACCTCGGAAGCTCTACAGCGTCTATGTATTGTGTATGTACGGGTATAAAAGGTGTATCAGCATGTGTCCGTATCCAGACTGTGTGTGTTAAATTAAGGAAGCACAATAATTATCGGGCCGATAAGAGGAAATGTATGTATTACTCGGTAATTGAATCAGAGTCGATAAATGACCTGATTATCATTTATTTTGAGTTCTTCTGCTAATGTTTAATAGGCTTTATGCTCTATAAAATCCAAAGTATGTTTGTGAAGTCTTTTGACTTATTTTATTAAAAAAGAATAAATGAACATTTGAATAGTCGGAACTCTGAAGGTCGGAGATATGGAATATTAAATGATCCGTCTTTGCTCTCTACATCTCTGTCGTTCTTGGCTTAAAAAAAAAAAAAAGGATGAACTTCTTTTTAAAATAGAAACATGTGAAATTACTGTTACTAGTTATATAATGTTTAAACCAGCTTCAAGTTCATTTTCTTTATTTGTTTTTTCTTTTACCTTTTTTGTCTTTTTTGTTGGAATATGCTTAATGCTCACTGATGACGCCTTTTTGTTATCTGAAGTTTAATAAGATTAATTGTAAACAGGGCCACATCCAAACATGGACAAAATGTCGCTTTGACCAGGACAATAGCTCGTGCGTACTGTGTGCCTGGGCTGCATTAACAATTATTTTCACTATTGATTGAACTGCTAATTATTTTTCAATTAACTGTCCATATATAAAATGTCAGAAAATACTGAAGAGACCAAGGTGACAACTTCAGATGTCTTTTTTTGTCTGAACCACAGTCAACAGATAATCAGTTTACTGTGAATCCTCACATCTAAGAAGCTGAAACAAGCAAATGTCATGAAAAATGACTCAAACGATCAATCATTTATCAAAATAGTTGCAGGTTCAACTGATCAGGCAATTGTTTTTGGTCCTACTGTATACCCGCAGTGTTTGTGGATAAGAGGAGTGAGGAATGAGGCGTTAATGAGACACAAGCTGAATGCTGCAGTCTGTAGCCGGCATCTTTGTGTTGCCTTTGAAGCTACTTCAAGATTCACTTCCACTGTAACGGTTGTTTAACAATCTGTACCAACTTTCATACCCTATTTAACATGTTCAACTACAAGCCCCCTCTCCCCGAACAAAGACAGAGCAGTGTGGTGGTTACAGATGGTATTTGAATACATGAAGAGGCTCCAACCCTCAAAGCCATTTCATAACAGTAAAACTGCAGCCACTGAAGCAGTATGTAGTCCGGGAATTACACCCGCAACTTTGGTATTTAATGTGCCTCTGCTCAGCCAACCAAGTCTGAGGTCTCGTCTGGACCTGAGACAGATTGAAATGGTTTCCGTGTGGGCAGACGGGCTGCTGGCAGCGGCGTGATGAGCCGCGATGTTCCTCGCCACACAGATACAGACAAACTTAAAGCAGAACTCACCACATTCAGTTTCTGAGGAGCTGGAGAGTTCAGCCTCCGCCGCCGTCTCCTCCGCTCCCTCCTCTCCCTCCTCTCCGTCTTCCCCCTCTTCGTCCTCCTCGTCCTCCTCCTCTTCCTCCTGCTCCTCGTCCTCGTCTTCCAGATCCAGCTCAGTCTTGGCCTGACTCTCCTCCCTGCCCCGCACCTCCTGCTGCGTCTCCCCCACCCGCAACCCCTCTGTCTGGGAGTTGTGACCGGGCCCCGCCCCCAGCTCCTCTCCCTGGCTCAGGGAGTAGTTGTGCTCCTCGCTGCAGTGCTCCAGAGCCAAACCTGCCGCTGCTGCCGCCACCACCTCCTCTTCCTCCTGTGCCACCTGATACACCTCCACTGTACGCTCCCTCGGCATCCCCCCATCCTGTCCTCCTCCGGCCGCTCTTCCTGCAACACACAACTCCCTCTCCGTTGTCGTGACAACAGAGATACGCCCCTCCTCCCTTCCTGCAGCAGTGGCCTGGACTTCCTGGGTGACGGGCGGCACTGTGTGTCTGTTCCTGCTCCTCCTCTCCTCTTCCTCTTCTTCCTCTTGCTCCTCCCGGCTTCTCCCCCAGCGGCCCATCAGGACGGCCTCCTCGGAGCAGGCCAGCAGCTCCCCTCCCACACCGAGGCCCAGCTTGGTGTAGCGAGCCATCTCGTCCAGCGCGGACACATCCCAGCGCTCCGGGTGCAGGTCCTCGCCGAAGCCACCGTCGTCCACCAGGTCGCTTAGCAACTCAAAGGGCCGTTTCCTTGGCGATGCCGGGGAGCCCAGCATGAGGAGCACACTCTAAAAAAAGACAGAGATATGCTTAAATATGACACAAGAAAAAAACACTTACCATATACTGTATCTTTAACTTTTATCCTGTCACATATCAGCGTGTGCTCTGATGTTACAGGGAGACGTCAGTAATAAAATATTTACCCTGCTGCTTTATAATTAAACTCATCTGTCCAGGCAGCATTTTAGTCACTGGCAAATTACAGGAGCTTGTACAAGGATAATCTGCGGGAAAATCATGCCATCTTCATCACAGGAAGGCTTGTGAAACTGTTTAATTTAATAATATTGTTAACATTAGTATTATTAATCTGTAATTTAATTATCTACACAGACAGCTCTTTCTGAATGCCTATATGCTTAAGAGACAGTGCTAAACACGTGCAGCTCAATACGGCTTCACAAAGGCAGATAAGACACCTGTAACGTGGCGTTACAAGAACCTGCTTAATAAACTTGTAGGTTCTTGCTTGTGTTTTCTTCCTTGAACATATGAGTTGAATGAATGTTGCTGTCAAGAAGCTGGCCCCTATTCAAGTTATCAAAATCTACTGTAAGGTGCATAAATTAAAGTCTTTTCTTCTTGTTCCTACAGTTGGATGTTTGGTCCTCACTGTGCAGAATGATGTATGCGCAGAGTCTGACACAAGAATGTTAACATTTATCTCCTGTAAGTGTTTGTTGAAAATTGGATTTTTAAGGGGCGGGGCCTACGATCATGATTGGTGACATCACAAACACCTTGGATAGACTGATACCTGAGACACCAGGTGAACGCAATTAACTGCAATTAGGGCCACTCTGGGGTCTGCTAGGCCCCATTACTTTACATTTTCAATGACTTTCGAGGTCTTGTTTGGTGAAATCCAAGGACATAGTTCAAAATTACAAATCACAAGACCGTTACAAATTATTGTAAAGTCATGATGAAAACGCAAATTTTCCACCGGATGTGTGTGAATGAAAAATAAATCTGAAAAAGCCACCAGCCACCATGCTTGTAATTTTCCCAGAAAACTGAGGGCCATTATTTGCTGTTCTCAAACAAACAAACATCTTTTCAAGGATATTAAAAGCCCTTGGGAAGTCTCACTGTGAGCCATGTGAAAGTTGTGGTTCTAGTATTTCGTGGATGATATGAACATGCAGTGCGAGCTATGTAACATTAAACTTTTGTCTCACAGAACAACCAGCCTGATGATTAACCATTTGCAGAATAAGCACAAGGAGAAACCAGCAGAGACGGCGACCTCTCAACACCTCCATCTGCCAACGTTAGCAGTGTTAACAAGGGCTATTGTGATGCTACCGGGGCAGAGAAGATTAGCCGCCGCCTAACAACAACACGGAGTGGAGATCTGCTCCTGTTAAACTTTGTGGATGGAGGAGCTGATGGGGTTTGTGAACTGAGTGCTGATCTGCAAAGCGCCGAACGAAATGAACCGTTCAGCTGCAGATGAAACTCATGAATTATTGAAATGATTGTCTTCATGTTGGTGGATTTGGATTTTCTTCATATTGGCTAATCTCTACAGCAGTGGTTCCCATGACATATTTTAGGGATATTTCATATTATATTCAATGCATGTAAGTAACAGTGCCAAACAACTGTTAAACTGCACAATGAACCCAAATAGTGAACACAATAACTGCCGGACGTTTGTGTAAAACAAGCGATTTGGATGAATTTTTAGCAGATTATTTACTGTAAATATTAATCAGAGATGAGTTTTCCTGATATTTTTAGTAACTCTTATATAGTTCTCTGCCTTTATTATGTTTTGTTTGTTTTATTTTTAAACATACTTAATAGGCTGTGTTTCCTGCTCCTTTTGGTTGTTTGACTGCTTACTTTTCTAATGCAGGACGTTTAGCAGAGAGCGTGTCACTGTGCCCTCAGCCTGTGACATTTATGTCTCAAATAATGATCTAAACTTTAAAACAATTTCATTTAGTTTTATTCACAGAAATGAATGAAATGCTGAGATATAGGCCTACTGTACATATATATATATTTTAAAACCCCCTTAAAATCAAGAAGGCCATGCAACCCCCTGTAAAGCTTTAGCGACCCCTAGCGGGGGTCAGGACCCCCAGGTTGGGAACCAGTGCTCTACAGTTTGTGCAGTGGACCCTATTCTTATGTTAATTAATTGCTGTGAGTACTTGATAATAATTAAATCGTAACTCAAATATGGAAACTACGTGAGTGCCCACATGTGTCATCTCACCTGGTCGTACTCAGTCCTGCCCCCTTGTGGCGACATGGCCAGAGGGTAGGGGCTCAGCAGACCCCTATGTCCCCCGTAGGCCTCGCCAAATGCAGGCTCCATCCCATTCATACCCGGCTGAGAGGAAGGAAACACACACACAGACACAAAGTGAGAAAGGAGGACCACAGGGAGCGTCATTCAGAGAGGATAGGTGACAACGACTGCAGGTTTCAACTGCGTTCCTTCGTTACCTGAGGCATGCCCGAGGCAGGAGGGTGTCAGGTCGCGGTCACAACTTCAGTTCAAGTGAGTTCTGCTGCAAAAACACAACCAGGTTCAGATCTGAACATTGAGATGAAACAAGGAAGAGGAGACAGCAGAGGAGCAGAAGAGCAGGGAGATGACAGGAGAGGAAGAGGAGGCGAGGATGTGATTTACCTTCGGTTGAGAGTTGAGAGGGTCAAGGGGTGGAGCTCTTTTCACATGTCGCAGCCCTGCAGCTCTCAGCCTCCCAGCCTGGAGTGGATGAAAAGAAGAGGAGGAACAGGAAGGAGGGAATCAGACAGGAGCTCAACAGAGGCCACACTGCAAATTATACAGCAATAAAACAGTGAAAGCAAACACATCGTTAAACCATAGAGAGGTATGGGGGTGTGATGTGTGTCTGCGTAGAGTTTAGAGTGTGAGCATATGGACATTATCAGAGTTTAACAGTTTTCTTGATAGGAAACAGCACAAGTTATTCAGTTGTCATTAAAGTGAGCCACAATGAGAAGAGACGGAAGCAGTAAAGAAGATAAAATACAGGTTTTAAATGTGTCATTTTCCTTTTTAAACCTTTCACCAGAAAACAGAAGTTATGTGTCACATCCTGTTGTGTTTTCTTTGTTTACTGCGGTCTGTTTTTTCCTGTATTCTGTGTTTATTAGGTTAAGCATGAATGAGATTGGAGCTGTTCTTTCTGTTTGTTCAGTCATGGTGGCTATTGTTCCTCTTTCTTTCTTTTTTTTTTTTACATTTGCTGGCTAGTTTTTCTATTAATACATCTATTTATCCAGCATGAAAAAACGTGCTGCTGCCAGAAATGTAGGACATATCATTTCCTGAGAACAACCTGCCACAATCGGCATTTAAAATAGCAAACAAAGACAAAGGTTGAATATCTTACTGTGTAGAGTAGCAATATACTCATGTAACATTTGTAGATGAATATTTCGGCTAATTATCAACTAGCACGTGTCATTTCAGTGCTGTGTGTTACTATCGCAAGCTGCATCAAACGCTAACTTTGATGTTATTTTGTTTAAAAAAATGACACAACCTGAGCAGGAAGAAATGCAGAAACAATGAGTGAGCCGGAAAAGGAGGAGAGTTTAGAAAGAAAAGGAAGAAGATGGAAAACAGATTAGATAAGTTAAACACTTCTTGGAGGCAAAAATGGGCTCCATTTAGCCTCAACGTGAGGAGTGAAAACACATTTCTCTGGCTCATTCGGGGACGGGAGAGAGGGAGACTATATCCTGGAGCCACTCCTGTGCTGAGCTAGCCAGGTTAGCTGCGTGACTAGCAGCATTAGCTCGTATCATGACTGCCATTGTTGTGAATGAACAAAAAAGAGAAGTCATTGCCATTCATATTTTGCCCTTTGTTCTGCCTTTGAAATAATAAAAGTGGTGGTATTTTATCTATTTCTTATTGTCAACAAATCCCATGAACAGAGCCACAGCCGGCTCTTCCTACCTACGGCTCTAACCCGAGATGTAAATCCTTAAAAGACGGCCACCGTGCTCTTGTGAGTGTTTCCAGCAGCAGGACGGTGTACGTGGGGCTGAGAGAAAATAAACTACAGTGTGTGTGTTTATGCCACCAGTGCAACAGTGCGGCTCAGTTTTTGACAACAATGGAGCTCTATGGCACAGAGGAATGAGATATATCAGGCTTTAGCTAGCTCTACCATTTAGCTAGACACATCAGGCTTTGGCTACACACACACACACACACACACACACACACACACACAGTACTTAATAGCACGGTCAAGTCATTGTTAGGCATTTCTTGACAAAAAGGAAAAATACTGAATATTTTCAGCCTTATCCTTTAACCCAATTAAGTTGTCCTCTTGTCCTCTGTTTCTTCGACTCCACCCAATACGGTTAAACCCGACCAATGAGATCCCTGCCTGCTCTGCATCGGTTAATGTTTGTGTAACCAAACCTCCAATTCTCCATTAGAGGGGAGGCCACAGTGCAAACTACTGATCAGACCGAGCTCCTTTCAGACGGGGACATGATGAAACAGCGAGCAACACTAACACACACACAGTGCGGAAACAATGCAGACCTACTGTTCAGTACCTGTGGAAAAACCGGGAGAAAGCAGCTCACACTGACCCAGGTTCAGTGATTCAAGAACAATACCATAATACGCTCTCTGTGGATTGACCTCAGGCACACAAGAATGAGGAAATGAGGATTGGCTGGGCGGTTATGACACTGCCTTGGCACACCACATGGAAAACTGGTATTTGGCACACAGAGCAAGCCAGCTACCAACATGCTTTGTACACAAACACTTATCAGACACATACAGTGTTTTGAAGTAGATAGCAAACTGAAGGAAGGAATGTAACAGTCCCAGAAAGCGACAAACATAAAAAGGATACACATCTTTATCATAAGGTTTCAGCAGTAGGCCTAGTGATACGAGCAGGCGTATTTGAGATACAAAGCACTGGGAGTTTACACAGGGTTTAAGACTATGTACATTTTATGTCAGGAGTTTGCTTGACAACAATACAACTAGTTCAGGTGGTGATTATGAGTGTTTCTTTCCTTATACTTAAAAAAAACCCTCATACATGCAAATACGTCGCTTAGTGCAAACAATAACATAACCCATATGCAAACTGATCCACCTGATGTGCTCTCCACCAGCTCCTTTAATCTCCTTTATCTGACTACAGTGTCCTTCTGGGTATTTGCTCTCTTTACAAGGTAAATGTACACGCTGAAACTGAAGCACCAAATTCTTATTTATATTTGTTTATATACTCGGGCTAATATATGAGCCAGGCGAGCCTCCGCACAATAACAGTCCTGTAATCATTTAGTGTGTGTTGGTTTAGCATAGGCCCGGTCCAAAGGTCTCCGTGCTCATAAACGCACTCTTGAACACACAGAGTTCACGGTAAGGCAACAGACGAAAAGAAAGTGCTTCATCTCAAACCGCTGCAGGTTAATAACCCCCAATAACCGCCGGCTTTACGATCAGCCACCGATTCACTCTTTGTAAACAAGACTCCACAAGCTAAGGATGCCAACACAACCGAAGATTATGCAACAACTATAGTGACAAAACAAACATGCATGATTACATTCACAGTGCCGTGAGAGTTTGGTTCATGTAGTGCAGTCTGTGCATGACAGATGTTACTTTTACTTGTTTTACAGAGAGAGCAATCCACAGGGGACATTTTAAGGTCTACTACGTCACATTTTCACCTTAAAGGTTCAGTGTGTGACATT
>NW_023339729.1:24230165-24233474 GCF_004916995.1 Morone saxatilis | reverse complement strand
GAATCGTTATGTTTTTGCTACCTTAGAATGAGACGTTTTTATCTACAGACGCTGCGGGTCGCCTTCCCTGGAGGCCGCCATGTTTCTACAGTAACCCAGAACGGACAAACCAAACACTTCGGAAAGGAGGGTGAAGTGAGTGAGTTGCAATCTGCAACTACACCACTAGATGCCTCTAAATCCTGCACACTGCTCCTTTAAAATGTCTAAAAGAAATGTTGAAACCAGGAGAAATCTGTAAAATTATTCAAGGTGCGTTTCATTTGGTCACCTGTGAATGGCGTCATATCCACCTTACCGCTTCCGGGGAAACGGCAGAGAGTGAGGAAGGAAATCTGCGAACAACACTAAACGTGGCGTTAATAAAACGTTAATGCATTACGTCGTCCGTAAACATGATTTCAGCCGGAGTCACGTGAGACAGTTTCATCAGCTGGTGGTTGTTTAACCGTGGTGACACCAACTCCCATGAGCCAACGCTTCTTCATGAAGTCATCAAACTACAACCCCTTGGTGGGAATTCAATACTGTCTGTTAAAATACCTTTTCAACCTTACATCAGTAATGCCCTGATGTCCTGAACTGTGTGAGCACCGGAAATGCAAAATAATAATGACCCCATATCTTTGCAGCAGCTTGTAACACAAGGCAGGGTGTTGAAATCAATGTGTATCCTGCCATAACGTACGCTACCAAAACGCTGCCAGACTGTAGGGCTGTAAAGATTAGTTGTTCCATAAATTCTTTGTCTGTTAAACGTCCAAAAAAGGTTAAAAAAAGTCTTTAAATAGCTTGTTTTGTCCAACCAATGTCTAAAATACAAATATATTTGGTTTAATATCACTGAAGACAAAGAAAACCTGTACATTTTCACAACTGAGAAGCTGGAACGAGGAACTGTTTGACTTTTCTTCTTAAAACATGATTTAAATAATAAATTGATAATCAAAAATAGTTGCAGATTGATTGTTTCCACTCTACTATGTTTCAACAGTGTATTACACTGTGTTTGTGGTAGAAAATATGACTATTGTGGTATTTCTGTCAGATTGTATCACTATAAAAGTCAGTTATCACACTTCATTATTAGTACTCTGGTGTGTGTGGGTGGTTTCGAATAACCTTTTAGTACTTTAAAGTGTTTATATCCCATTTCACAGCAGGAGTTAGTAAAAACTTACACAGTGACTTTCAAAATAAAAGGCATTATAGAATAACTAGCCTATAGCTGATTATAACGCACAATTCCTTTCATCCACACATGTGCCAAACACATCTGAGAGTGGAAACAAGTGAGTCTGACAGTGGACCATGAGCGCACAATTCTAGACGCAATAGCAGTTGACCAACAATCGAACTTCAGCCAGCTGGACGCTTTCAGACAAAAAAAAAAAACAAAACAAAAAAAGCCCTCCTCCAGTATGGTAGAGGACGGCGCGGTTATGGATGGATGGAGGTTACGCACGGAGAGACGAGAAAAAAGTGAATTAGGCAGGAGTCCATAAAGAGGCAGTGATGGCGGAGAGTGTGCCCGAAAACAGGGAGGAGTAGACGGGGGAGCAGGGGGGGAGAGACGGTCTGACTGTCGGTCTGTCTGGGAGGCCAATTTGCCAAATTAAAGCTCCAAAAATCTGGGCGGCGGACAAAGCTCCGTCTCGCTCCGTCTCGCCTGGGAAATCTCCATTTCTCATCTAATTAAAAAAATACAGCCAAGCACAAAAAAAAATAAAAAAATACAAACACCCTGAACGACCTGGATGCGCCCCCCGTCTCTCCTCTCCGTGTCCTTGGAGCTCCGTTTCCCGTAACGATGGAGAGCCAAAGTGGCCCCCGTCCGCCGCCCCTCGCCTCGGCTCGCTCCCTGTCCATCCGGTGCGCGTCCCGCTCTCCCCGAATAAAAAAGCAACCCCTCTCAATCTGCCGACGAACCGATCCGTGCAGCAGAACTGACGGGGCATGACGGTGCTGTGTGTCCGCACAGCTGGATGGAACAACGCGGAGCCAGAGCGGGGAAGGGAAGGTGCCATGGTGGCAGCCAGCAGTGTGTCCCGCATGGCACGGCGAGCCGAGGAGCCGCACTTCCACATCCAGACTCCTCTTTTCTATTTCACACTGCACAATTCACAACCCATGCATTTTTATTTGTCAGAAAAACAAAGCATTCATTCCTACCAGAAGCGGCCAGCACGCGTCGCGCAGTCTCCAGCCGAGACAACAGGGATCCTTTCAGCGCAAGACAACAATAAAAAGGGGGCGCAGCTGGCAGTGCCACCGGATGTCCAATATTAATTGTTAATAGGGCCGATTTCTGAGCATGTGGATCGGCTTCAGGGTTAAAGGATCCGGCTCCACGCACGTATAAAGTCTGTTCCTGCCCACACTGCCTCGGACTTTTAGCAAATATCAAAGTTGACGCGAGGAATAAATCACAGAACAAGTTTGGCTGCTGTTTGTCCACCTGCAGGTGCTGCCGCCGATTGGTGGTGGTAATGTTACTGTACAGGCCATTTTAAGTTCCATACTCGGTATAAAATGAAGGTTTGTTGTAATGAAAACTGTAAAGTTAAGACAGGAAAAAAAACCCTGCACACACACAATGGGAGCGATTTGATCTTACACATATGCGCAGAAACATGAGCGAATAAAAGCAGAAATAATGAAAAATATAAAGTATAAATGCGTGGTGGGTTGTGAAAAAGGGTCGTAGGACTGTATTAGAGGCTCCAGTTTTAAAATCTAAATATTGTTTTGTTTGTTTGTTTGGATACGGTGCATTCAAAATAACCCAAGTCAAGTGTGTGCCATGCATGCTACTGTATGTAAATCCGTGTGAAAGTAGCCATTTTTCGATCACAGGAGCCCGTTAAAGCACACAGAATGCCCCGAGTGTCTGCGCCGCACCGATCTGTCAATAACTTCGCGGTCCTTAAACTTGATGGAGGCGCATTTGATCCGCCTGTGGACTCACAGCTGCGAGACGGGGCTTCTTTCTTTCTTTCTTTTCTCTTTTTTTTTTACCTTATCTCGTGTCCTCAGATGTCCCCTCGGAGTTAAGGCTCCTCCGGACGGGGGTAAAATGTCGGCCTCGGCCTCTCCAGATGATATTATTACGCACCATCCACGGAGCGGAGAAGAGCCCCGCACGGACACGCAGCGGCGGCCGCTCAGCCCGGACAGATCCCGGTCAACCTACAGCCGCGTGCAGGAAGTTAGTTGACAGCAGCAGCGAGCTGTGGCCTGTATGGCGGATAAACGGGACAGAAAATATGGTTGTAGGACTGTTAGACACCCCTCCTCCTCCTCCTCCTC
>NW_023339729.1:24207497-24230065 GCF_004916995.1 Morone saxatilis | reverse complement strand
CCGACCTGAATTTCTGCTTACAATAAATAAATAAATAAATAAATAAATAAATAAATAAATAAATAAATAAATAAATAAATAAATATCAAAATGAATAAATAACCAGTGAGCTCATTAATTACAGTTGCATGCATTATTAATAAAATATTAAATATATATAAAAACAATCTTATTCTGTCTGAGCCCGACCTACGGCAGCAGTTTCAGGAACCCAGCGGGCCCTGTAGGCTCCAATCGGGTTCGGGCAGATAATTATGATCCCTGTATGGCTTAACTATATGCTACTACATGGTACACAAAAAAGGCTAAAACATAACTAACCACATTGTAAAAAATCTTTAAAATTAACACCTTTAACTTTAACAAATAAATGTCAGAACAAGTGTAGTTGTCACATGGATTCAAAAACATACAGTGTTTCCAGTTGGGATAACAAATTAGATCTTACATGATTACATTTTAACCTACCCAAAATAGAATTGTGTTCATTTTGGTGGGGCTTTTATTATGAAAAGCGCACAGCTGTGTTTCCGGTTTAGTGCTGGTTGACACTTGGCAGCTTCACGTCAGTGGAGTCAGTGAAAACGGATATGGTTTACGACACGGTGTCGTCAGAGGGGCGGGGTCACACGACCCGTCTTTAAGGACACCGGGAGGACTGGGGCTGTGAACCCGCTGACCCGAGCAGGTCCCCGGGCAGCTTCACAGCAGAGTCCCGCTGGAACCACTTCGGCTGCTTTCCGACACGTTGGACCGAGGAGCAGACCCCGACAGGCGGCCTCCGCAGCGGGTTTACTACGGCCCAACAACCGCTCTGCAACTCACTCTTACCTCTGCAGACTCACTGTAGAGCCCGCTGGTTTTCTTCTGAGTGGATAAAAGTGGTGAATGTGTCTCTTTTTTTTTAATGGGGTGGACAAAATATTAGAAACACTCAGTGTAACACAAAACTTCAACCACCACAAACTACAGCTTAGAGTAAATGAACACACCAGAAACTGAATGTTCATTGCACCTATGAACTGACAACTCAGTTTAAAACAATGAAAAATGTAGAATTTAAAATGTTTATTTATATTTGAGCCGTGGTTCCCAACCTGTGGGTCGAGACCCCCATTGGAGGTCGCCAAAGCTTCATCGGCTGGGTCGCTAAGCATGTAAGAAAAGTTTACATAGTCAGCCTATTTCTCAGCATTTGGTTCTTCTGTGTAGAAAAGTAAATGTAAAGTAAAGTAAACTGTTAAATGAATGATCTAATAGAACAATGGCGAAGGGCCAGGGACGAGAAAACACTGAATTTGTCATAAAAGAAGTATGTTTGATTGTATATAATGATAAATAAAATACATATAACAGACAATTTTATAAAAGTTCCCTAAACAGGAAATAATCGGCTCAAAATTCATCCAAATCACTTGTTTTACACAAACTTCCTGCAGTTGCTGAGTTCACTATTTGGGTTCATTGTACAGTTTTGAATAGAAATAGAAATATCCGTAAAATATGTCACATAGTCAGTTTACTCAATGATAGAAAAGGGGGTTGTGGTGTATTTTCGTGGCTGCCATTAGTTGGTCTGTGGATGACTGAATAAGAAAAGGTCCGCCCCTCTTCTTGCTTTGATTTAGGACTTTATTAAACAAAAACAAGTGAGTTTCAGATGCATCTTCTGGCTGAATTCTCCTACCTCTCTCTCTCGTTCAGCCCTTATATACCAGCCTGTAAACATCCTATAGGCTACAAAACTGACAGAATTTCCTGTTATGAACATAGCTGTCTTTTTACCTACACATAACATAAGCAGATGTTTCCTACACAACTAAAGTGTGAGGCACCAGATACCATCATGTGAACATTCTGTTTTTCACACAGAGGGAGAGAGATTTAATGTATGGATTTTCAGAATAAAATATCCCCTCATATACCTCAAGGAAATCTACCACTGATTGTGCTCTAATACATTAAGTAAACCTTCGACCACTGACTAAGTGACATATTTTATGGCTGTTTCATATTATAGTACTGCATATTATACTCAACTGCACAATGAACCCAAATAGTAAACACAATAAATGTGGGAAGTTTGTGTAAAACGAGCAATTAAATTAATTTTGAGCTTTATTTTTAGATTATTATTGTGATTTTATGTGATAGTTTTAGAAACTTTTTTTATACAATCCTCTGTCATACGTACTAAATAGAGTTTTATCAGGGTCAAATTCAGTGTTCAGTGTTTTCTTCTTCCTGACACTTGACCGTTGTTCTATTAGCTTTTTGGTTATTTTAACTGCTTGTTTTTCTAATGGAGGACAAAGCTGTTCAGCAGAGATAAACTTAAAAAAACCAAACAATTACATGTAGTTTTCTTCACAGGAATAAATGAAATGCTGAGACAGAGGCCTGCTGAGTATATTTTTAATGTTTTCTTACACCCCTTAAAAATCAAGAAGGCCTTGCGACCTCCTGTGGAACCTTGGCGACCCCTAGTGGGACCCGCAGGCTGGGAATCACTGCTTTACATCATCCAGTATGGGCTCACTTTAGTTAGTTTGAATTCATTTTATTGTTATTGTTATTTAATGTAGTAAAGAAAGTTCAGATTTCTTCTTAATTTTATGAAGCAAGAAAATATTTGCAAGCCTAAAAAAAGTTGTCCTGGAGGGAATCTGTACATTGTATTGAATTAAAGCTGCAGTAGGTAATATTTGCTGAAACATTCACTATATCCTAACTATAGATTGTATTTGACAACCTGGGAATGAGACACAGCAATCAACTATCAGGTCTTTAAATCTTTCTCCACTCTGATTGGTTGTTTTTTCATTCGGGCCCGGCGGATTCTTGCAAATGTCGTTAGGAGCACTAGGACGAGCCAGAGGAAGCTGATCTTTTTACACATTGTCTGTCTCATGTTCAACTGTCAGGATATAGTGAACCTTTCAGCAATAAGGACAAAAAGTTTATAAAAGTTTCAGCTTTAAGTATTGTATTAATTTAAAACTGCTCCATGTCTGAGAACTTTAAGCTCCACGGGAATACTGGATTTTTAATTTGCAGTTACTCAAAAATACTATATGCCATTAAATATTGATATCACGATATGAAAATATAAATCATTTTAGATTATTTTATGACCCACTCATTGTTGTGATTTATAATATACTAAGTTATATTTGCTGTTACGTTAAATATATTGCTCAGAAGATATCTTAGTCACAACCCTCTAATAACCAAATTTAAGGTATCCATATCAGAAAAAATAATATATTATGACTGGGTTATTTTTAATTATAAAACACCAGCTTTAAAAACCCTGCATCTGTCAGGCTCTACTTTACAGTATACTTGGAAATTGAGAGATTAAAAGCTGCATCATCGTGCTCGCAGCTGCTCCCACTTTATTGTCAGTTTACACTGAAATTCATTTTGCACCCATGGGCAGTTTCGTTCAAGAAATATACACACAGAGATTGAACATACAGTATGACACTTCCCACAGATGTATAAACCATCAAACATCCTTATAAATATCACACCATATCCTCTGGATTCAGATCTCAGTTAGCAGCACACTGATTTTGGTTCAGCAACAGGATTGACTGGTGTATAAAAGAAATCTTCAGCCCGTTGTGTTTAAATGGAGGAACTTATTGCCTCTTGGAGGGCAGAAGTTGGTATTCTCTGTTCAAAAGCAAGTCCGAGCATGCTTGCTGTGAGTTGCTTGAAAGGAGTGTGCCACAGGTTGGCCAATAATCTCCGCTCAAATTTGGATTTGATTATATTGTTTAGCTTTAAGTTTCACAGCTGAGCCAGACCGTGCTGCAGCACAGCATGACACTGAATTAAAAATAACCTGGCTACTGGCTCCGAAAGATAGAGTCTACGAAGGAAGTAAACACGCTGCTGTAACTTCTTACAAATAAATTCTATATGAGGAGTTCCTGATACGGTGGCATCTATCAGAACAGCCAGCAGGTATTTGTAGGAAGTACAATTTAATTTCTACATTGCAGACAATGAGGAGGAAAGACAAAAATAATTTCAACTGTGATGAAGAGAAGCAACGCTCTATAACACAGCAAGTGTTATTTAGGACAGCTCATATAGCTGTTTGCATAAAGATTGTTAAATCTTAATGGAGAAAAGTAGGTTGCCATGGCGCATGAACACATTAAGCCACATTTGATGAATATTACAGAGGATAAGCTGTGGGGTGTTTGTGTTTATCTGTCTGTCGGTTAAAGCCTGTATGTGTAGGCCTGTAGGCTGTGTGTGTGTGTGTGTGTGTGTGTGTGTGGCCTTAATAATGTGCATTAATTCAGCTTTAATCTGTTTAAACAGAAATGTAGGCCGGAGCTTGGATATATCATACTTACAGGGACAATGCCACCATTTTTGGTAAGTGAAGTGAGCTCTGTGTAGTGCTTGAGGAGAAGCACACTGAACATAATTAGTGTCCTCACCAGGGGCGGATCTAAAGAATTATTCACAGGGTGTCTAGAGGGTGGCAGAAATATATATATATATATTTTGATGTAATTGCAAATATTCACCTACATCAACATTTGCTTGGAAAAGCCCCCAAATGAAGACTCAAAATTACATTTACATACATACTGAATGGAAATATCTAAAGGTGGCATTAGAAATCAATAAACTGTTCTATTTCCAAATCTTCAGAAATGTTTCCAAATGTCTTTTTTCATTAAACTTAAACCTGTCACTTTGTCTAAAATATTATATATATTAAATTATATGTGTTAAATTAAAAATGAATCTTCGACACATAAAAGATGGACTTTACTTCTATTATAGAAAAATGAAGCAGAAATATCCTGCATATGGCCGCTCCCATCTTTCGCCACTCGGAGCCAGAGTCTGCGTTTCGGGGTTGGCGCCAGCTGTCAATCATGATGTGAAACCATCTTTTTATAGCTTAATATTCTGTCGATGCTGCCACACCATGTCACCCATCTATATCCGCCTCTGGTCCTCACTCCTGTAGCTTTCTTTCTCAGCAGACGTTTTTCAGAGCAGCCATTTTGACATGAAGTAATAGGGTAAACATAGGTGTTAATTAAGGTTCTGTTCCATTTAGTGTAGCAGAGCTGTTCTAGTAAGCAAACATGAATAAAAGCAGCACCCTGACTCTGTTTGACCTGAATGGAACTGAACCGTAATTAGTATCACTGGTTACGCCTGTGTTTACCCTACGACTACATGTCAAAATGGGTGCTGTGAGAAAGGTCAGTTGGTTAGTCAGCCACAAAAGCGCTGCAGCTTTTTTCAGAATAGTCCTGTTGATTTCATGGGCTGTTTACTCATTAATCTGCAGCCATAATGAGACCGCAGCGCCGCACCACCACTCATTTATTTACAGCTGTGAATTATACATGAATGCTTGTCCTCCTAGGTGGTAACAAAATGAGATAGATTTTATAGAACTTAATCAGAACCCAGTGCTGAGTCTGCGAGCACATCACGCTACATTTCTGCACCAGTAAATATTAATAATTGCACACATTGAACATGTTGTGTTTGTTTCTGAACCGTATTCAGGGGTTGCTGACTGTGCTTGAACATTTATTTAATTTACCACTGTGATAAAACAAATGTTTTAAGGAAACAGCTAAGGTTTAGACCTAATATAAAATCACTATTTTGTCTTCCTGTGGATTAAAGATACATTGCCTCTGCATCATAACACCTAGTTATCTCCAGGATACTTACAGTGAGACTTACAGCATTAGTTTTGCAGGTGTAACATGTAAAATATAATGTCAAACACAAATTTGCTATTCAACCATCTGACAAGCAGTTTAGTAGAAGCATACTGGCCAATTAACACTCATTGCCTGCAGTTGGCACAAGGGTCAAAATGGCAGCAGCTATGACTTTCTTTGCCGGTAGATGCGTGGGCCTCAAACTGCCCCCTTTTTCCTAATTGTTTGATTATCAATTGAAACTAGCCGCTTAATATACAACTAAAATAAAAACAATTCTATTTTAAAAATGTATTTAGTTTGGTGAAAAATAAAGGTTAAAGGTAGTACTTGAATGTTTAAGTGGACCTCTTACAATACCAACAGTGGCCCCAAGCCAATCTGAGTTTGAGACTCCTGCTGTGGATGGTGAACATTAATGTCTTTTCCTCAGTAGGTCTGAGTTTCTGCTGTTACTCTTTTGCTTTTAGGACTTCTGGTTGGGCTGGAAGTGGTCCAGAACTGAAGCTGTGCATTTGGACAAAATGATCTGTGCATCAATGACACATGCGTGTTGAATATTAAACAGCAGTAGGTTAGTGCTGTTCATCTTTATCACAGAGAGGAGTTGTATATTTGCAGCTAGGTATCCATTCATCCACTGTGCGCAACCAGTTTTTTTATTTAAATGTACCAAACAGTTTTAGTGAGTACCTTGTTTTTCAGCTCTGATAAAGGTCTAGAAGAAACTGAATCCTTGTTGTATTTTCTGATAAAAACAAGTCAAATATGTTGATGAATATTTGCTCAAATTATCAGCTCAATTGGGTTTCAGCTTTAAAAGCAATCTTGGCAGGCAAATGTATCTGCCCTTTTAGTATTTCACTTGCCAGCTCTTCTTCCCATTGTACATTGCTGATTTCTAAACAAGGGGTTAAATATTTAAATACTAAAAAAATCTTTAACATTGCGTTGTGCGGAGGTGTATTTTGAGGTCCTCTTCCAGCATAATACCTGCACCTGACAGATGAGGTGACTGAAATTATTGTGTGTGAGTCATGCATGCGTGCCTCCATGTGCCATTGTGAGAATCCTGTGTGAGAGTCAACCTCGTCCTTGATTGCCAAGGTAACTTCAACCAACTGCCTCGGTCTATCACCGGGGGCCCCCTCCGTGTCACAGGCAGCGAAACAACATCGGCAGATGCACTACAGGAAGGTGGACGTACATATCTATTTTCTTCTTTGCAGCTTTAACATGCACGTGTGTTACTGTATCCTTGTGAGATGAGATTAGGTTTGTATGAGGGTTAAGTTCAGGTATTTGGAAAGCACGCAGAGAATCTAGGTCTCTAGGAGAATCATTTAGGTGTGTACGCCAGTGAGGAATGTCAATAACATCAACAGAGCAGCAGGACTGTATTACACATATAGCCTTTTACTGGGTGTTTCACATACAACGTCACTCACATAGAAGCAGTTACTTCACACTAATACAAGGTCACACATAGGATCTCATCTTCACCAATAATCAGATCTGCAATTTAGTAGATTTTTGTAACCATGGCGACTCCTCATACACACACACACACACAAAAATCCATCTCTATTTCCATCCAATGTTGCCAGGAATATTTAACAGATAGGCAGCAGCCAGTTATCAAAAGAGCTGAACTGATTCCTAAAAGAAGGAAAAGAAACCCAAGGATTTTGTCATGTTTAGGGCCAGTTCACACACAGCATGTTTGGAGGGGTTTATCTGAAGTGTGGAGCGTCTGTTACTTTAGTTCAGTTTTTTCGTCCGGACGCCATTTGTTGCCCGATGACTCACAGACGCCCGAAATGTGACTGTGTCCTCTTGCAAGCTCACTGTGGCACGTCTCGTTATGAGTGGGATTGGGAATGTAATCCAAACCAATGACGGAAACAAACCCGAAACACGAGGGTTTATGGGCACACATGATAGCCAGCAGTTAATGGTTGGAAAGCCCGACAGAAGAAAATGAAGTGAGAGCAAACCGCAGTCTGGACTGATGCTCGTATTCAGCTTTTTTTCCCCCTTCATGTGCACTTAACTGGTATGAACACCAGAGACTTAAACACACCACAAAGCTGAGGTTACAGGTGACAGATTTATTTTGACTCTCCACCAGCACCAACATCTCTTATCTTTGGCAGGTTGACCAAAGCTCCAGTCCAATAACCGAGCGACTTGTGAGTCCATGTGGCTTTTGTTTACAAGCTCTGGTTCACTTGGAGCGCAGCACGGAGTGAAACTGAACACTAGCGTTCTGACGAGGAGAGCCTCACTTTGTTGGGTGTGATCAGGTGTGATCGCACTCTATTTTAAGTAGGCCCCTAACCCCTAGCACACTGAAATGTATCATTTAGATGCGTGCCACCACCACAACTACAAAGAGGGCTGGAGGAAAAGATACAACGCAATTTGGTCTTTCTAAAAAGTAGCTGTATATTGATTTTGATTCTTTTTGGCTGAAGCAAAGTAGTTTTAGAGAGGAGGGCGGGGAGGGACAGTGTTAAGGAAGGAAGGAGGGAGGGAGGAAGGGAGGTAGGGGTTCTCAGGGTTGGAATTGGGAAGTGGAAAGAGGAGACATAGTTGTGGTAGTGGCTGGCAGCTCAGACTCTTCAAGCATCAGGAGGAGGCACCATCATCATATTCAAAGCAAATGTTTTTTTAAAAGTTAAAAATTATGAAAATTGGCAACCTTTCTGAGGCGTTGAGAAGTTATGTAAGTCAGGAACACAATATATACGCTGTTATGCAGATGTACGTAGCCAAGAATAACAACAAAGTTTTATGATGTTGGTGACTTCCTCTGAGCTTGAAGACCTTATCGGTTCACTGTTAGTCTTCAGGCTGCTGCTGTCTCTCGGCTTGACTTATTTATGCTAGCTGGTATTGCACAGAGAACGTCAAGAAACGCCGGCGTCTGATTGGTCATCAGCGATCATTATCCTGCACTGAGAGAGGAGACCACAGTCAACAGAAATAAACCTCGACCTCTGGACTTCTGGTGACTGACTGTTCCGGCTACTGATGGTGTTACCGCACAGTAACTTGCTCCGTACTCAAATGCATGTGTACAGATTAACATGTGCACTCTGCCTACAATTAGTACTGTATTTAAAAAAAAGATTTTCTTACACACTTTAACAATTTGAGTCTCTTCTTAAAACACACTTTTATAGTCTTGCCTTCTGGTTTTTTCTATCCTTTTATTCACTCTAGTGCTATGGTGTTTAGATTTCTGTTGTTTTTACCCCACTGATTAAAATCAAGAAGGCCACGTGAGCCCCCCGTTAAGCCCTGGCGACCCCTAGTGGGTGATGTGCAACTATTAACTGCAATGATTAGTCTCATTCAGCAACTTGATTTAAACAGTAAATTAGATAAGTTGTCTTTTGAAAACCAAGTATTCCTTATTTTCTAACTGCACTGCACTTTGTCTAAATATCCAACATCAGCCAGTCAGAGGCATCGATCACTTATAGGATTTTTGTAGGGTTTCTAACAGATTACCCTGTCTGAAAATGTCTATGTGCAATAAAATAACACTTCCTTTTGTTAAATATACTTTTTTCATCTGCTACTGAAAAGATGTGAGGGTCACTCGAAGCGCCCCTAAACCTCCGAGAGAATTAATTAGCTGAAGTTTAAAAGAAAGGAATCTGATGTAAATGCCTGAAAATGATTTTTTTTGGGGGGGTTGGGATGAAATTTTTAAGATGGTGGAAATTATCACCAAATCTATCAGCAGCTACCAGACGCTTGGATCCAAAAAGCATGTCCCTACAGTACAACCTACAGTACATCTGTACACAAGCGAGGCGAGAATGGGCAGGATTTCATCAAAAGGGGTCGAGTGGAGAGGGACTGAATTGGGCGATGAGATCACCATGGCAACGAGGACCTCCGCGGTGTAGAGCATGAGGGGAACGTGGGAGGGAGTTTCATGCTGAAGTAGTCTAAAGTGGGAGGGAATCGCTCTTCACTTTTTTTTTTTCTTTTTACGGTTTTGGGAGATTCTCATGGCGGCGGTCCAAGCACTCACAGTAATGAACTCTTCACACACACTCACACGCACTCACACTCACACACACACCATTACATCACAGATAATAACAGTTATATAACAAGACCGTGTGGACACTGAGGTAATTACAATGCGCTTACATCAGTGCCTGCAGGCCAAATAAATACAAACACTTAGAAAATTCATGTTCCCTGATGGCAGCAAAACCAAAAATGTAAACAACACAAAAATAAACTAAAGGATCTTAAGGATTGCACATTTCAGTGATGGAAGATTAATATCTGCTCCTAACGGATGACTTTACGGTTTCACTGGAAATCATTCTTCTCGGTAACAGACATGAAAACACTCAACGCTTTTGTTCACGAATCCTGTCAAAGTCACAACTTCAACTGTGTGTGTTGTGGGGGTGGCTCCTCCTTGTTTTAAAACCCACGTCTTAATAAACTTAAATTCCAGGGACTGTACATAATTGTCAAAATTGCCTTTTTCGGTTGTTGTGTCATCGTTTCTGCAGATTGTGTGTGTGGGAATGTTTAATAGTAAAGTGTTACGTTGAAAGAAAGTCCAGCCAACCACGGGAGCGGAATGATGAGCGGCATCATGTCACACAGTCCTGGAACAGAGAGAAAAACTGATTTCAACAATTTCCTCAATCATGGACATTGCTTACATTCAGGATTAATGACTCTGAGGGTCTTAGCAAAATGCGAAACAGCTCAGTAATTCAGAGAGCAGCATGGTCCATGAGCACGAGTGGCTCAGAGCAAACATGCCTTTGAAATATCAGAAACGGTTTTGGAATTTTACCCAGCTCATTTTTTTTTCATGCAGTTGATAAATATTCACGCATGAATGCCACTTCTGTCACTGTAGGCAGTTTAGTGGCAGGGTTTTTCTCTCCCCCCGCCACTGCGTTCTGAGAGAAAAAGATGAAATGGTTTTTGATTTGCAAACATGCAAAAGTACAGAACGCAGCCTGAAGGATCAAAAACTGTTGGCACAAAGAAGCCGGCAGAAAAGAAAATATACAAAAGTATAATGTTCTCATTTTCTTTCAAATCTTTCCATGTTTCTTCTCACTACCAACTAGCAGTGAAACAGCAATAAGTCCTACTTTAGTCAGACGCTCATCTTAAAAACCAGCATATATACATGTATCCATATACATGGTGAAGTGTGCCAAAAGCTCTCTTCAGATGCATTAAGACTGTTGCACTTAATGCTGTTTAATCATAATTCAAAGTACAGGCCTGGTTTTGATTAAACAACATTACATTCGGTTTTCTAATGTGGATCATTTATAGGCAAATCTTTATTTTTAAGTATGACTACATTTGCATGAATTGGCAATTTGCATAGGTTTGCATAAAAAGCAATATGAAGATGATATAGCATCATATTCTAATAAATATATATCATATTTTGAAACTCTTTACTCTAAGGGGAAATTATCACGCGTTAATGTTGAAGTGTTGAAGCAGCTCTCAGCTGGAGTTAATCAATTAAAAAGTCTGTGGAGCCAGAGAGCTAGTGGATGGGTGTTGTAACTTTTACACAATGAACTTAATAAAATGTATTCAAAGTCAAACAAACTCGCTTTAGAGAGCCGTGCTTCATGTGTGGGTGCAGGGGGAGATCTGTTGAGCCCTCTGTGTATTTTAGGGGCATAATACTGCATGAAATATTCTATTCAATCTTTATATGTTTGTAAATGTATTGTGGACCCAGACCAGTGACCGTGTACCACCTCTCTCTCCTAGCACCACCTTTATGACCAATGTTAATTCAGCTACGGACAGTTCATGCAGGTTTATTCTAATAAATGTATCATTTATTGTCCCCTGTTGTTAAAATCCTGAACAGAACCAGTTCAAGAACCAGAGCCTATTTGGTGGAAAGGGGTCCTCCTGGTCTACACTTCCTTTCCCATTAGTTCCTGTTCGAAACCCACTTTTCCAGTGTTTTTAAACAAATATTTTTCTCTCCACTTATTGTCACATTTTAGCTCATAACCCATCACGCACACACATTCATGCGCAGGCTATGTGCCTACATAAGATGCTGATATTGAAACAAAATATTACTGCTAATGCAAAACTTATTTTAAATTACATTTCAGTTTACATAGTATTTTGATATCATAATATGTATTCATAACATGTCAGTGAGCATCTGGTTCAAGTTTTCTCCTGACAAACTCACCTTGTTTACTCCCAGAAGTAGCGCAGATACCATATAGTTTCATTCTTCAGCTGAGGGCCGAACAGAGGGTTGGTTTGGGCCAGAATGGCTATCAACCAACTGAGTAAAGAGAGAGACAGAGAGAGAGAGAGAGAGAGAGAGAGGATCATCAACACAAAGACCAAACCACAGGAAACTGTTTGCAACAAGTCCAAAGAGGACACAAGAGATTTCCAATGAACCCAGTTTTAACCAACTCTTAACAGTTATTTAGAGGTCTAAATGAATGTGGATATTATTTTATCTCCATATCAATCCAACATAATCGCCTTCGTTGCCTTGCGAAGACACTAATGAGCACAACCTGCAGGCTGCCGTGTTTTCCTAAACAAAGCTTGTTCCGGGCCTGTTAACTATATTTTATTAGTATTTAAATTAGAAGATATAAAACAGAACCACCAAGAACAAGAAGAGCTATGAAGTAACAACTGATGGTATAATAAGTCATAAAGCAAACTGTATGTTACATAAAAACGTTAAAACGTAAACGTAAAAGTGATTCTTTATCCCTCTGCTTCCATCCAATCTTCTCCAACTCATCCAGATACATAATTTTAAAACTAAAGATAAAACAGTGCAGACGTTCTAAAGTTAGGGAATCTACTACTGTCAGTGGTTTTTGTTGGCAAAGGGTTAGTCATGCCCTGAAGGAGCCCGGGCTCCCTCTAGTGGTGATATGATAATCCTGCATGCACATTCTACTTCTACTTTATTCACCACCTCTTCTGCACATCATGTATTATAATAACGGCACTATATATAAAACAAAATAAACCTTTTTTTCAGACGATTTATATGATTTCAAATTCAAGCCGATAGACCTCTGTGTTGTACGGAACCCCAGAACGGTCGTGCTCGCAATTACATTTTTTAAACATTGTTATCTCAAAATCACAAGTTAATTTATCCTGAGAAAACAAAAGGCTGATTTCTCGAGATAATGAGATGATTCATCATTAGAAATCTTTCGTTTTCTGAGATCATAGGAGAAATTAGTGAGAACTTGAAAATGAGTTTCTGGTTAATATGATCACACCTGATTTAAGCCTTCAAGATGAGTACCACGTATGTAGGGGAGGATTCATAAAGCGATTCATTTCCTGGCAATGTGACACTGACAAAATATATCAGGAGAACACTGAGCTGTATTAAATGAGCTCAAAGATTCCTGCAATGTCCAGATCCTTTCCATGCACTCCTGCTGCTGGCTCATTTTGGTCATTATGGAAATGAACGTTGCGTGTCATTCCTCCATGCATTGTCCATCATGCTGAACCAACGCTGCCATCTATAATACGCCATCTGTGCATCTCGTGATAACCAAAGATGACAAACTAATTAACTGTTAGAGCCAGAGTTTTGTTTTTAAGTAAGGAATAGCTTGTCTGCTCATGACGCCCAGCACAGCGTAAACTGCAGGTCACAAACTCTCAAAATACCTGTTTTGTGTTATTTAAAGTTGCTCAAATCAAACCTAGAAGCTTTTATCGAGTACTAATAGTTGTTGTTCATAGGAGGGGAAAATGGTACTTCTGTGGATGGGGCAGCAGCAAAATGTAGCAGATTTTAAAGAGTTGATATCAATTTAAGTGTATGCTATATTTAGAATATTTTTACTGCTTTACCTTGCCGTCAGACAGCCCTTTCAGACTGGGAACTGAAGCTGTTATATCCATCTATGCTCTCTTCAAAACCACCAGACTCCTTTAACAAAAACTGTCATTTTACCTCTCAGAACACAGGAGTTGTTGGTCTACCGCAGACTCGATCAGTGGGACAGTGTTCTTGTCTGACTTTGGTGTTTAAACACGTTAGTTCGGATCAGTGAAGTTGCTTTAAGGAGAGCCATATAACAACTCCAGTTTTCTCATAAGTCAGTCAGTAAGAAAGTCTTTAATTCAAACAATCAGACGTCTTCACAACACAAGAATCAGCTCAAACACGTGCTGCGGGTTTCTGTTTATACCTTTCTCTCTAATATCGTTTAAACAAGCACAGCACAGATCTGTTCTGCTTTTCACTTCCTGCCCTCCAACTCAATTTCATACGAATCACATGACTGCAAACACGCTGTGTAGAAGCCAACGCCCCGCCCGGCCAACTGACAGAATGCAGGTGTGTGCAGGTGGTAGCTGGAACATGGCATCCAGTCAAAGTTCTCAACCTTCATGTCTCTTTTAAGAGCCACTTGTTAGCTGGCAAGAGTCGTATGCAGAGCCTGAATGAATGAATGGCTGAATTCTTGCAGATCTTTCGCAATTGACTTAATTAGTTGAGTAACTGGCTTCTCTCGCCCTCCTCTCCCAGCAGCATTTTCTCTTGCAAAAACCCATTATGATCACCCATTACACATTATGCTAATTGTTTTCTGAGGTCTCCGTCTCATGTTGCTAAGTAGTTAAAAGCTGTTTTCGCTGAGGTTTTTTTTATGGCTGCACAATTAATCGAAATACCAAGGAAATCAAAATATGGCCAAGTGCCATATGCAAATCACAAGGCTGATAAAGGTAAAAAATGTGTGATAAAACAGCATTATAATGAAGTACTGTAGTGCTGCAGAGGTGCTCTGGGCTACAAATCTTCTCCAGATTTAAGAAAACATGTTTGTTTGCTACAAACCCCCCAAAATATCACATCGTCATGATTTTAATAGTTAATAGTTATCATCAATCACAATATCTGTTAAAATAATCGCAATGTGATATTTTAAACACATCGTGCAGCTGTAGTTATTTTGAAGCCTTGTGATTTGTTATTGATCTTCCCCTCCGATTTGCTCATAATGCATAAAATTATCGATCTTTAAGTGAAGGACACTGAAACCGCCTGAAGCAGAGTTTGTAACTACAGTAAACTTACTGTAATACACAACAGCCTCACTGGAAGACATTTTATCTGAAAGCACTGCAACATTTTTAAGTAGCAAGGTTTTAAAGTTTCATTGTGCCTGCGTGATCACGGCAGCAGGTCAATATAGCAGAGTCAATGTACAACATGTCAGCAGCAGGTACACCAAAGAGGAAGAGGAGGAGGAGGAGGAGGAGGAGGAGGAGAAGAGTTTGTACTTACAACAAGTAACAGCAGACCGCCGTAAGGATGAGACTGGTGACAATCACACTGTCAAAGAAAAGAGAGAGGGAGTTACACTGATGCAGCTCTGTCCAAACACACACACACACACACACACACACAGTTCAATATGTTAATCATACCTCCATATGATTTGGTTCTAATACAGAGTTACTTACTTTAGGCTACGTGTCCCACACCTAATTTAACTATATCTGATGGTTGGGTGGTATAAGGATACAGTTACAGACAGTACAGACAGTCAGAGATAGTATCAATGGTATTATTATGGCTGGTTGTATTTTACTGTTGGAAATATTGCATTTAGAAAACTGTTGCATGAATGTGATGAAGTTCCTTGAATTATCAGGTATTTTCTTAACTGAATTTGCCTAAAAACTGATACTTCTGTGTGGTTGATTTCTCTGGTAATTTATCAGTATTATCACCCACTCCTATAGAACAACCTTTATCAAAACATTACACCTCTTTCAATTTGCATGCTGCACTTGAACATACTGCGATATTGATGATATTTCGATTATTTGTGCAGCCTTAGATAAAAATGATCAATATAAATAAATTCAGTGAGGTGCAATATGCAGTTTTTTTTTAGTTTACTACTACTAACACTTCCAGGGTAAGAAATGTACCATTGTGTGACAACTGGTCTACTTGAGTACTGTTAAAGCAGCTCTGATAAAATAATGAAATAAATTCCCTCGTATGTTGTAGCTTGAGGGGCATGGCCACTGTGAGCCACCGTAATGGCCTCAGCATCACAGTCACTCAACATTAAAGCTATGATCAGATTATTCACCCACTTTATCTCTCCTTTACTACTGTGCTGACCCTTTAACCTGACAGCCGTGCGGGGATGAATGCACGGATGAATGGGAGGTGAAGGATGAATGCACAGATGAATGGGGAGGTGAAGGAAGGATGCTGGGATGGACGCAGGATGACGCGCGGGGCCTCCATCACGCGAGCAGTTCGTGTTATTTCTGAAGATGCTACAGAGCTGAGCACGGAGGAAACACTGACTGTAAACAATAACACACGGCCCAGCATCTCTACCTGGATTATTGTGTGTAGGATTATGAAAAGAAAAGGATAAAATAATCGCCGTTAATTGCAGCCAATTAACAGCAGACACAGCACCTACCCCCGGTTGGGTCCTTTGGGCACTAAAAACGGAGCCACGACCCCCACCAGCGCCCATAGCGTGGTGAAGCAGATCATCGGGAGGGCGAGAGAGTGAGACACCATGGCTTCAGTCCGCAGAGAGCCGCAGATACGGAACAATTAATGCCGGTTTGTCCTCTTGGAGATAAAGCGCATCAATGGCTGCTGAGCCAGCCCGTCGCTTCCACAATGTCCCCGCCTCCTTAAGCCAAAGCGACATGTGATTGGTCCAGAGGCAGGAGGCAGCGCTCTTTGATTGGTTTAGCCGGCTGTCTATCAGTATTACAGTGAGCTTGATTGGAGGGATGTCTGTGCCAGCACACTGCAGGCAAGTGTATTTTTTTGTTTGTTTGATACTGTCAATGTTTTTCAGCTCGGGAATTTAAAGGACAATATATAAAAATCTAAATAATAAAGCATTCTCAGTTCAAATGTTTCTCTTTTGTTAATTATTAATAACATTATTTCTCTTTTAATAGCCGGTAATAACTCTTTAATCTATCAGCAGTATATACATTGACTCATGTTCTGATATCTACACCTCAAACAATACAAAATATAAATGATTAAGAAATACAAATAATCCTATATATAGGAATATAGTGTATATAGTTTTCATTATTATATTATTATTTTCTATTATTATCTTTATAATATATTTTATTTTATTGTTCTGTATTGTATTTTCTTTTACACTTCTGCTGTGTCAAACTCATCTCATCATATCTCTTATGCACATATGATAATAAAAAGCTTACACATGTTTCTTCCTTTCTTTTTTATTCTTAAACACATGGATTTAAGAATAAATGATTATATGTTTATATGCATACATTCATTTGACCATTTTGAGTTATAGGCTAACTGGTAACAATACTTCTCAAGCCTTATTTGGACCTTGATTTGTGACAGGCGGTGCAGTATTACCACCCAGTGGACAAAGGTGCAGTCTACATTCCTTACGCAGTTTCCTGCAATTCACGAGGGTCTTATCTATGCCCACAAATATTCATTCCACCCAGACCAGAGACCACTGCTTTCCAGTTTTTAAGTAGGTCAGCTTGCCAGGAAATACCAGATGGCTTACGGCCTGTTGTTCTCAGGATATTTCTCATTTCTTGGCTACACTGGTCCATTTGTGCCTTATGGGAAAAATAGAGACAAAGTTCTGAGAGAGTTGAGCTTTGTGGATTTCTAAAAGAATTCCCATGAAAAGGACTTATTTGAAAGTTAACATTTCATATAGAATTGCATGTTTGCATGAAGCGTATCTGCCTCTACACTGACTAATGAATTCAAATTAATTGGAATTATTGAATTGGAAGTGTACCAGCTGAACATTGTCTCCATTTTTCCTATAATAAATACGAATTTATAACAAATTACATAGTACTCAGAAGAATCTTCAGTTACATAAGCTCCTAAATTAAATTAAATACAAACAGACCAATCAATGACTTTAACATCATTTCAGTGTAATAATAGTGCAGTAATACGTTGCTCCAAATGTAATAAAAGAAAATAAAACTGCAGTAGAGCCGTGGTTCCCAACCTGGGGATCTTTGGGGCTTTTTATGCCTTTGTTTGAAGATAAGCAGGAAAGGGGTGAAAGAGAGAAAGAGGGGACAGAAAAAGGGCTGCAGGCCAGAATCAAATCAAACCCTATTAAGAATATATGATATAAGCCTATGTATGATGATTAAAAATGACAATAAAAAACACAATATAAAAAACTCATCTCTGATGCAGATTCACAGGAAATAATCTGCTCAAAACTTCACTCGTTCACTGCGGTTATTGTGTTCACAATTTGTGTTCATTGTACAGTTTATCAGTTGTTTTGTACTGTTATTGTTATTCATTAAATATAATATGAAATATCTATTAAATACGTCACTTAATCCGAAGTCGTTTAGTTTATGCAATGATAGAAAAAGGGTCCCTTAAGGAAAAAGGTCTGGAACCACTGCTGTAAATCAATCAATAAAAGGCAGAACTGGATCGTTTTCTACTGGGTGAAATACGACACTGCTCAAACACAGCAGTGACATTTGTGAGGTGTTGTGAGTGGAGAGGTTCGTCCAATGGAAAGCAATCACCATCAATGATCTGTATACACCTGCACTGTGCATTCTCTGTTCACAGACATACTTACTATATATACAAAACAAATACTGTTAAATATATATCTCAGTCACTTATTTGTATTTATATTTTTCTAACTGGACTGCTATTTTTACTTATCTGTATATATACTGTGCATTTCTTTTTATGTAAATTATTTGTTTTGCTCCTTTGCTCCTAAAGCCCATTTTGAATTTAATTTGAATGTAAAAAAAGAAAGAAAAAAAAGGGAGAGAGAGATTTATTGGGAGTTATGTTTTGAACCGCATTTAATCTCTAAAATCATTTGATATTAAACCATGACCAGTTACAGTGTTGGGAAGTAACTAATTATTAGTAATGATGTTACTTTCCCCAGTAACTAGTAACTAATTACTGATACATTTCAGTAACAATATTACAGCTACTTCCCCAAAAAATCATCCAATCAATACATTTTTATTTTTTTATTATTTTGGAGGAAAATAGTTTGGAAGATGGAAACACTTACATTCAGCAGTTGGAAATATTCACCTATATATAATACTTTGATTTTAACTAACAAAACTGAGCAGAACATTTATATAACTAGTAGTGTAACTAAACACTGTTAGCAGGGAGAAATAAGTAAAGTAATAATATTACTTTAATTTTTTTGAGTAACTAGCCTAACACTGACCACTTATGACCCTTTTCTTGAAATGGTTTTATTGTGGTGATTGTGACCGGAAGTTGTGTGCTTTAAATTCTGCTTGTCATTGTTTTATTGTTGTAAGCGCCGGAAGTCGCGGTGTGTAGTGACTGCAGGTGTCTTGGTGACTGGACGGGCGGAGCAGCGGCGGACGATCAACGGGAGAGATTTCACATGAATCGGCAGCCTCACCGGCGAGGTGTCAGCCCCTAATGAAGCCCGGAGAGTGGTCGTCTCGTCCGGTTGTGACAGTTTAAAGTGCACAGAGCTCCGGGGCCCGGTAATCCTGGACGGTAAAACCTGATGAAGCTCACCAGAGATATCTGCCGGCTGCTGGGTTTAGGAGGCGGTGAGTAACACTGCCAGCCAGCCGCTGACAACTTCTTACTTTTTTTCAGTCAGAGAAGTTAGTGCCACAGTTGTTATTGTGCTGTTTGTTTGTCTGTCAGTCAGGATGTGATAAACAATAATAACATAAATAAAACAATACATTTCATACATAGGAGCCTCTAAATAACGTTGTTTAAAAAAAAAAAGGCTTTAACCTGAGCAGGTAATTTAGTGTTGTGGACACTTTATGATATTTTATTTAAAGTTTTAAAATAGTTTTTGAATCTTGCCTAATGACTTTAATTTTTACTTTATTTGGTTGGTTTTTGGTTAGTGGAACACATTTTTTAGTTTTTTTTTTACAACCATATTTTTCTGTTGTAGCACAATTGGGTGGCATTGAATACATGCTTTGTGTTAACTGCAGCTTACAGTATTTCACAGTGACACAGCCCACTCCATTTGCCTAGGCTGCATCAATGTGGAAGTGGATGAGCTAACTTTAGTTTTTAGCTCTGAGCTCACTGTTCTGGAGAAAGAAGGTATTTTTGGGAACAGAAAGTTTGCATGATGTAGAGGAAAAAGATCATTTAGTAAATAACCTTTGTGTTACACTGTTCTGTAGAAAGCATGATTGGCTCCATTTCTGCTGTACTATAAATGAACTGGCTGTCTTAATACAATGACCACATTTATATATGTGATACATGACGATAGGTTGAAATTATGCACAGCCTACCACATGTTCCTGCTGACTTGTACAATGAACTTTAACTGAATACAGACACGACATCTGTGTAATGTAAGGTTGAAATATAGCCTGCTCTGCTCTGGGTGAAATATAGCCTGGCCTGAACATCTAAACTTTTATCTAATTTGGTCTGAGACAGGAACATGTCTTCACTTGGGAATGCCCTTATCTCCCTTTGATGTTTAGCTTTTCTATTCTCTATGGTCATTGACTCTTTGTTCTTATGCATATAAAAACCCTGGTAGCGATGCACACAGCATCGATTGCTCGACAGTCGCTGACTGACACTTTGCTGGTTTCGATCCTTCTGCGCAGAAGCTAAATAAATATACAAAGACAAATTTATCTTTGTTGGTTTTCCTTTATTCGGTCAAACTTCCACCACACATGATGCAAAAGACCATGGAGACGCAATAACAAATGTGCCCTTTAGGGATGATCAATGGGGGAAACACAGCTCCATTAATAACTTAGTCCCAAATGGACTCTAGATAGTGCTGGTTTCGGTGTCCCATTCCAGAGCACATTTGGACCAAGTTATTTACAGAACTTTGTCAGTCTCAGTCTGGATTTGTGTTACTTTAACCTCAACCGTATGCAACGTTTACGCGCTGTGGGAATTACTTTAAATACCAGTTTTCTTCAGAGCGCTCAGGTCAACATTTAGGTCAGAAATAACCCAACTAAAGCTGCAGTAGGTAACTTTTACAAACTACTTTTTGTCATATTTGCTGAAATTTTCACTATGTCCTGACAGTTTGTACATGAGACAAATCATCTGTGGACAAATCAGGGTTCAAAAAGCTGTACTGGACACAGTATTTTTAACCCTCTCACAGCCAACTTTGCATTATTACAACCACGTAAAGAGTCATGGACTCTAATCTCTACCTTCCATCCCATTTGACACGAGCCTGGCATTAGCGCTAACCCTTAAGCAGCCATCTTTTGGGACGCTTAACCTCAACCCAGTATTACCCTAACCTCCACTAGCCGTCTGTGTAATGCCGAACTATAACCTCACATTAGCCTACCCTGGAGGGAAGACACAGACTTTGATACCTACTGGACCTTTCACAGTGCGACCACAGTAAGCCTGTATCTCAGCATTTCATTTAGAAAACTACATGAAATTATTTTTTTTAAAGCTATTTTGGGGCTTTTTATGCCTTTATTTGATAGGAAAGGTGAAGTCATAGGAGGGAGTGGACGACATGCAGCAAGGGCCGCAGACCAGCCTAATTAAAAGCCTATAAAGAAAAAAATAACAATATAAAACTTAATACAGACAGAAACACAAACTTCCTATTACTGAGGACCAGGACGGGGGTACCTGCTGAGCCTCTCAGGCGACGTTTACCTAATACAATCAAACTATATGAAATAGCAAACCAAAGCTCAGAAGCAGACTTTGTGATCATAATTTGATCACATTATGCAGCATATTCAGTCTTGGCTTGCTGTTCTTGCGTATTTCTTTGTGAGTTTTTTTGATACTGCATTTGATCAGAGTGAACTTGCGTCTGTGTTATGTTTAGACTCAGCCGGCAGGATGTCATAAACCGGACCAAAAATATTTGACTGGCAAATGAGTGGACTAACCCCACAAGAATGCACAGAAACTGGTTTGATCAGCTTGAAGTCTGAAAAATGGTCAACCCTGATTGAAAATAACTCAGGCATTTACGTAATGGTTGCAAAGCATTATTAGTATCTCAGTCAAATCAAAAGTTAATATATTATTTTTATATTTTATTTATATTTGTACCATTCTAGGTCGATACAGTGCGTCCAAGTCAGCTGTAATACTAACTGCTGAGTGAATATTACAGTGAGTGTTGGGAGAGACGTTTCAGATATAATCTTCAGTTGAAACCTGTGAAGAAAAATGTTGTTCCCACTGCATTTTCTAACAGATTCCCTGAAACAAAGATCACTGAAATCATAAAAATGCAATAACCTCCCCCCCGCCCATTAATTATTAGAGAAGCTGAGCTGCTCTCTCACACAGAACATTTCTTTTATTGAACGGGCGTGGTTATTGTTTAGTCTGCCATCTACTTATAAATGTCCTGGGGGAAGTCCTGGACTTAATTAACTCACATCACCCGGCCTCGTCCCATGAAACTTCAAGAAACAACAATGATGTAACTGTAAGTGCAAAAGCAGAACGGGATAAGCTGAAGGAGACGTTTGATATTTACGTGAACTTTCCCACATGAGAAACGCATTAAAACAGCGTGTGTTTTTGATGTTTTAACCAGAATCAGAGGCATGACCTTGACTTCATATATGTCCATGATAATGTTTAATGTTTTGCAGAATACAGTGAAATTCACCCGGTGTGGCTGATAAAGTCTGGTTGAGTTTAAAGTAGGGATGTGCACGATTAGACAGAAATACTAGCTGGTTAAGCTGTGTGATAAGTAAGTGAAACGT
>NW_023339729.1:24192088-24207397 GCF_004916995.1 Morone saxatilis | reverse complement strand
TTTGTATTTGGCCTGACACCTCTGGGCCACCGTAGATGTTTATCCTGAAAGCTGTAATATTATCCTCTGAATCCAACCAGCGGTCTAAAAAAACATAAAATAAAAACTCAAATGGCATCGTGCATCAGGTTATCCCACAACGATCAATCAGCCATGAGATCAATCTCTCTCTCTCTTCGTCTGATAACACGAACCAATTTCAGTAGCATCCCAATCAAGTGTGAACCTATCGTGACGTCACCCATTGGTTTTTCTGGAGAACCACACTGAAGCCTCGAGTTTGGCGTTATGATCAGCGAAGGTGATGTACAGCGTGTTGAGCTGCTCTCATTAGCACACAATCTTGTATTCCAGATAAACAGTACACTAACATATGTTTCTGAAATGGTTTTAGGTGATAAATAGTAACAGAATCTTTGTTAGATATATTTGATCAGCACTGCCTAGTTTGACTGTTTGGCTGTGTGTGTGTGCAGTTTGTGTTTTTACACAACCGTCTCAACTTGGTCTGAAGTCAAAATTGTGCTCAGTTTTGACTACTTTCTGAGCATTAAAATACTTTTAGACTAGTTGACTTGTCTAAATTAAAAATTTCCTTCAATTGACGGCAGTTGCCAGGAACATCCCTAATTTAAAGGCAAAAATACCTTTTCTGTTGAGTCTCTTCTCAATTAATCTCAACCTAAGATAACAATACATGAGCACACTCTTATTCAGCTACCTTGGTAAATACTAATGTTTTGTGACTAGTTTTTATTACACGTCACCATGTCGGTGCACAAGAAGTCACATTTTGTTTATTCAAATTACCTTGAAACACCTTGAAGCAAAACAACACTCCTGTCACTGTTTACAGTCCCGCAGGACTCATTGTGTTAGACTACTAAATAAATCATGCAAATTACTAGTAGTAGTAGGACAGGAGAATCACAGTTGTGTTCGTCTTATACAAAAAGTCAGCAGAAATCAGAAGTAATGTTACACTCAACTGAAGCGACTAATGAATGACATTAAAACATCCTTAAAAACAGTGAACTCCTCGGTCTGATTTGGATCTTTGGTGCAGCTTGGCTTTTGGCAGCTGGAGAACTTTCAGTTTCTGGTTAGACAAAAGCCTACGTCCTAAAACACAATCTTCTCTTCCTGTTATTTATTACATCAAGACATGAATTGTTTCCTTCTGTGTACCGGTTGTCCTTGGACTGTTTTCACTCTGGTGCATCAAGCTCCTCACTTCACTCCTCTTTTCACCTCCTCATGCCATGTCTTCATATTTATGCACGTTTTCTTGATAAGAAAAAACCCTTTGAGGAAGAAATTGATGTATGAATATTCCACAGTTCTTATAATGAAAACGCACGTATATACTTAAGTATTTACTGCCCTCAAAAGTAACGTAAATTTCTTGACTCAAAGTCCACTCACTAGCTTTTTCAGAGCTACCACATCTCACGGTCTCACATGTCGTTACTCGACATGAGCACTTGAGTTTTAAAAACCTTTAGAGGTATGAAAGAGGTGTCGCTTTATCTCGATCAGTGCTGCATTATGTTGGCTGGTATGACAAAATAAGGTCTTCTTACCAGCTTTTTGGAGGGCTTTCTACCACATCTCATGGTCTTCCTTGTTACTTGACATGAGATAGATTTTAAAAACTTTTAGAGGTATGGTATAGGTAATTCAAAATGGCCGGCTTCCTATTGGGTTTGGGATATTGGTCCAAGAGACTTATTTGTACGTCTGGTCATGATGCATGTGCCTACCTACCTTTCTTGTTATTGTTATCTTGTAGAAATTAGGGCTTGTGTCCATATGGTGTCAACTGGGCGCTGGGATAAAGTGCTTGTGCCGTGAGAGAAGAAACATTGTGTTAACTGAGGATTAACTACACAGCTAACAACAAACTTACAACACTAACCACCAAAAAAAATTCAGGGCTGATCTGCCCCCACAAATGGTCCCAGCTAGGCTCATTACTGTCTGACATAAAGCTCAGGACAGACATGGCCAGAACAAGCTCTTCCCGCCCAATCTAATATATGATTAGTTTCCTGGATGACACCAGTGCCTTCATGAAAAGTTCAAAGTTATTCAACTGGTGCAGCGTCCACATACACTCTCTCCTCATTGGGAACAATTGAATAAAGATGCTGCGTCCCAAAAAAACCCTTAGTGGACCTTTGCAGGCATCAGGGGACCTCATGTGATCTCACCACAGCGAAAGACTTCAGGTTGTTTGTCTCGTTTCAGCAGTATCTGTTGATGAGTCAGAGTGCTTTAGTTTGGGGCTGACATACTTTGTAGCGCGTGTTTGATTTTGTATTTGTTTATGTTTCTGCATCTCTGGGTGTGCCTGTGTGTGTGTGTGTGTGTGTGTGTGTGTAATCTGTTTGGTGAAAAGGGCGAAAGAGGGGAGTTACAGTGTTCACCACGGACACTCATCAGCCCTAAGTTTCCTTTTCCTTTAAATGATTTAGCAAATGAGGGCGAGACGGAGAGGAAATCACACCCTCTGAATGTTAATGCTATTGTAGTAGTTTGTGCATAGAAATCTTACATACAAAAACCTGTTGTATTTTTGAACCTTTATTTATAAAGGTAAGTTTCACTGACAGCCATGTTCTGCTCTCTTTTCATTTCCTTCTCTTTCGCGTGACCACACTCACACACTTACTTACATATTCACATCTGGGCGCTTCCCAGTACTCCCAGATGGCGGTGGCAAGCTTACTTTGAAAATGTTTATATTTTCAGGTTTTCTGTGGGAGTTTAAAGGTGCAATGTGTAATTCCTGGCCACAGTAGGGGGTCAGCATTACACCCCCGGCCACTGCCACGTCCTCTGCCTCCACCCCAACCAAGCACATTCTGTAACATCAACCTTGCTGATAACGGAGACACCAAAAACGGAGAGCAGCTCCCTCCTGCCCAGGCCTGACGAGACCGATAAGGCCAGCAAGGTAGGAAGGAACTGGATGTGACGTTAATGGATCCCACTAAGCTGCACTGAATCACTGCCATTAAATCAACACCAAGCAACGCCCTGAAGCACACTCTTCATCTTCCTCTTCCTGTTTTGTGTTAACAAGTGCACAAATTTATCAAATTTGATAACAATTCCTCGTCACTCCCAGTCTGTTCTGTAACGCACTAAATCATCAAGCTTTATTGCAAATCATTTTTAATTAATGAGTTAATTATCGAGCACAGTCTTGAGTTAATGTTTATGCAGCAGTTCTGGCAACTTCAGTTTCATGAGAAAAGCTACAGTGCATAAAAAAGGAGGTGGAGTTGCCCTTTTGTTTAATAACTCTATCCAGTGCCAGCAGATGTCTTATGGGGAGGTGAATATCTTCAGTTGAACTCCTCATGTACATCTGCAGGCAACACAGCCCAGACCTTTTCGATGACAAACTGCTGTCTATCATCTGTATTGACTTTGACTGTGCAGTTATTGTCGGTGATTTCAACATTCGAGTTGACAACCTCCAGGACAGCGGCACAGAAAAAACTGTGTTGTATTCTGGATCATTATGGACTGACTGAGGCCCACACACAACAAGGGGCACACTTTGGACTGACATGCCTGTGTTTTCTTTCTTTTTTTTGAGGTATGTCACTGAAAACACCAGTGAACTATTCATTCAGGCGTTCTCTTCCACACTTTTCTGTTTGCTACTTCCTTTTGTTTAGTTAAAGGTTTAGTATATAATACTTACAGGTATGTTTTCATTTAGCTTATATCGATATCAGGTATCTGCGAGAGGGTTTAACCTGAGCCAGGCCATACAACAACGATAGCAATCACACGCTTGTTAAAACGCACGTGTATCGGATTGGATGATAAGCAAACCTCGGGTATCTGAGTTTGTATCGGGATGGAATAAATTGTATTGGACCATCTCTATTTTCATTAGTGTATCACCTGAAATAAGAATCGTTGCGTTTTCGTTACCTCAGAATGAGCTGCTTTCTAAAGAAGAGAGCGGGTCCTCTTCTACAGAGTTCGTCACGATGAACTGCCGTGTTTCTACAGTAGCTGAGAACGGACAAACCAAACGCTGCCTCCAGAAAGGGCCTTTTGCATTTTTTTGCAAGTCAGCCTCTGTTGTTTCTCGTACACTCTTGAAAGGCCAGCGGTTTTCAGTGGGTTCCAATCTGCAACTTCACTGCTTCACTGCTATCTTTTCTTAGTGCCATTCTGTCTTATGCGACTGTGAGTTACATTGAAAGGTTCTATACAAATCAACCTGCCTTGCCTAAAAAGATAAAGTGGTGAGTGCTGTGTGATATTAGGGACCAGCCTTTATTTGTTCACCATTATTTGAATACCAATTTTGTTTGAGAATATAAATATCCTTGTGCATTTCCATTGTGATCAAAGAAGATGAGTCTTGCAGGTTTGTCTCTTGTCCCTATTTGATGTGAACACAACAGTTTCCTACACCACACCACTGTTTGCAAAGTAACATATTATTACTGATGTTATTTGTGCTACCATCAGTATTAGTTTTTGACACCATAAAATGTGTATCCCATCAGAGTTTTAGATCTTTCACTCCAATGTTGCATTTCCAAATCCTTTGGTTTTTCATAATCTTTCACCCAGCGCATGAACAGAGATAAAAAGTGAGAGACAGGTGTGCGTGTTGTTGGTTTGCACATAAAACGGGAAGAAACTGTCCGGCAGCCTTGAGACTTCACCACGTGGCTTTCATATCAAACAGTAACACATGGTTTGCTACACAGAGCTCATTGTTGACTACTACCCCCCCCCCAACCCCACAAGCATATTTGTATCTGAAATAAAACAGCAGACATCCAGCCTTTATTGAAAAATATGGAAGTATTGTTCAAGTCACAGACAAGACATTTTGCCGACTGTGCATGAGTTTGCATGCAAATAACTTGCTGCATGTGGAAACCTGGCAAATGCTTTTTTGTTGTTTTTCATAGTTGATGAGGATGTTGTCATGGTGTTAAATCTGCTGTGTAAATATTGTAAACCTAAGCTGAATGAAAGCCAGTAAGACCTCACCAAATCATGTCAAAATGTGCCTTCATTCGAGAGGTGTCTTTCCGTCAGTCATGCATCTGACAGCAGCAGCAGTTGCTTTTTGAATCTGGCAGCAGATTAAAACCAACAAGGTTCAGATTTTTTCCACTGGTGTGTTCTGTTGATCGCTGTGGGCTGGTCTCTATTCAAATCAAAACAATATGTGTGTGTGGTAATTGTGATCAGAAATACTTGGCTGCGATATACTGAATGTTTTTAGAGTGATTTGGTGTATAAATGTGTGTGACTGTTGGGAAGCAATACTATACTAAAGTTAGACTTGCAGATAAACTATGAGCATGCTGTATGACCTGACTTTATGAAGGCACAGAGACAAAAGTAAACTATTCTGTATATATAAGTGGGTTAGAAAATAGGTATGAATACATATAAGTAGCAACAATGACAATGACATAGTGTCTATTTTAAGTGTTTTTGCAAGGTAAGGCAAATTTATGTATATAGCACATTTCATACCAAAGGCCACCCAAAGTTTATGAGCAAAAGCACAAACAAAACAAGAAATAAATGATAAAACAATGAGGCAAGCAAGCAAAAGCATGTAGGATAAAAACAATAAAATCAGTTGTAAATCAATACAAAATTGTAAACAAATAGTGCAAAGGAATGTGGTGAAATTGTAGACTTGAAGAGGTTTTGTTGCTCATCCATCCATACTATTTTAGTTGTGCTGACTAGTGGAGAGTCCCAGGTATTTAAATATCACAGAGTAGTTTATACTATGACTCCCTTCCTGTTTCTGAAGAAAAATACTTGTCAGAACATGTGCTTTTTTTAGCATGTGTGCTCTTGTCTGTCTCTGTGGGTATTTGCATAAAGAAAAACTACTGTATGTGCTGAAACAAAGGCCTTCTCCAGACCTCCAACTCTACCTTGAAATGCTGTCATACAGTATAATATAACTGTAACTGTAACTAATATAACTGCATCAGCTTTTTCTGACCTTTCTTTTCTTTCATGCTAAAATGGCAGCCTGCTGTTCAACTGTGTTGTGACATATATTCAGAAAAAGTGAGAATTAAGAGTGCAAAATCTGTTCATGAAAACTTTGCAGGTAGCAGTCAAATCAGAGTGCCGATTGCATAGATAGCAGCCCTGATATTAAAAGTAAACTTCAAACAAAAAAGCTCCTGTTTCTCAGACCACCAAAATTAGTGGTTCCCTGGAGGTGGTTTTAATTAAGATATAAACCTTTAAAAAAAAAGAAGGCCTAAACTCAAACTATATTCACAGAGCCTTTAATCTCTTAAAAATGTATCATTACAATGTTCTAAAAAATGACAATACAGGCAGAAACTCATCTCTGATCAATATTTGCAGTTTATCAGTACTGTTGTTGTTTTGCATTGAATATAATATATAATATCCATAAAATATAATATCACTTAATCAGGTGACGTCAGTTTACTTAATTATAGAAATGGGGTCCCTTAAAGTCACCGACCCAGATCAGTGGTTCCCAACAACCATCCAGTCCGACGAACTCAAGCACTCCTTCATCAACAGCACCATTTATGTTCCTAATGCGTTCATTTAAATTCATTTCAAACTGGATGTTGTTTTAACTGGTCATCATATAAAAGTGGATGTTTTTACGTTCACAATCTCTCCACGTAAACCCTGGCAACAGCAGATGTACCTTCTGCTCCCTGGTTTGAAATCCCAGACCGAGATAACATGCAGATGATACAAAAGGAACGGTAATCCGGTATGGTGATCACCCCACGCAGTAATGAGGTCAGGACTGCAAAAATAGTCATGGACTCCCCTATAACCGTACGAGCGAGTTAAAAACTGGCAATGTTGAGACCTCAGAGACAGTATACGTTGTTCTGCTACATAAGCATTAGATATAATAGCACATTATACATCAAAGAATTTGAATAAACCATTTTATATATTCCCTGGAAGTAATAATTTCTAAATTGAGGGGAAAACCTTCAGTCATGATACACTTACACAGGTGTTTTCACTGAGTAACCGGATAAGACATCTTCTCAGGAATGTGCGGGTGTTTGCAGACTGTTTCACATCCCTTCATCCATCAGAAGGGGGCGATTGCTGATGATCAATCTGTGCTTTCACAGTCAGTGATATTGTAAATTAGCTGGAAAGTATTCTATAGGCTGTAGTCTTCGTGTGAGTGATTTTATGTTGTGGAGACGGGGAATGTGTTTCAGTGACAAACCTATAATTTGGCATGGGCTAAATGTGGATGATTGTCTGAGACACGCATGTTATTCTCTCACAAACATCCTCCCGCCATTCCTCTCTGGTTATTCCTCCTTTTCATCTGCCTTTTGGTCTCACTGTGAGTCAGGTGGAGTTGTGGTTTTTAATGCCAAACAGATTCAGTTTCTACTCCAGAGGTTTTCACCACGATCGGTCTATTCCCTTTCATCTGTCAACGTTTGAGGAAAGCGAAATGTTGGCTTCAGGCAGTACAGTACAAATACTTTTGATCATTAGTCCAGAACGTGCAACCTGTTTCTCGGCATCAGCACTTTTATGTCTTAACAGCAATGCGACCAGTAGTCTGCAGACCAAAGCTTTTACACTTGTTGGACATATAAAGGTTTATTACCCCATACTGTATATGAACAACTCAAGATTTGTCTCAAGACTTATCTGTGCCTTTTTAATCTGCTTACACTAACTGACTGTAGTCAAATATTTAGTATGAAATTGATCAGACAAATTTATTGGATACACTGTTTTTAGAACCCAACCGATACAGGATTCAATACTACTACAATTCAAGTCCAATACTGACATTTATATTAGTAAAAAACAAAACGCACACATCTTGATAAAGATCCCTTAAAGTATTCTGACCTACATATGTAATGAGCTGGATATTTTACAGTAAATAATTATGTAATGGTGACAAGTCCAAATATAGTGCAAAATTTCAATAAAATTGGCACAAAAAATAAATAAATACACAGCTGGTGGTGCTAATTCTCCGATCGGGTGCAGAAGGTGCAAGGAGACGATGTAATTAAAAAAGGCTGAAACAAAATGATGGCGGTTGTGTTTGTTTCATGCATTAATTTGAGGCCAGCTAAAGTTTCCTCATTGTTTCATACTGATCTGATGTTTTTGCTGGCTGCTATTTTCGCTCTCTAAAGTGAAGCAGAAGCTTCAGTTGACTTTGGAAAGTCACACATTTTATGTGCGTCATGATTTATGTTTCCACACTTTGTCGCAATTTTTTTTCTTTTCTACCTCAGCCAGACGTAAAATAAAAACAGGTGGATCCTCGCTGACCGTCTCTTAACTACCTGGAACATCTTAGGGATTTATGTGCTGGGATTTATTCTTGTTTACTTCTGGCCCTGCAAATAGACAGTGGCATGTCAATACTGCGAGGAAAACATGTGGGTCCTCTAGCAATCACTTGAAATTAAAACCTGCCGGCTGTTGCGTCTCTTCCTGCTACTGGTGCAGGGCAACTGATCTGCTTCAGTGTAGTGAGAATGTACTACCATCCAAGTTCTGATAACATGGCTGGGTTTTTACCAAAGGCTGGTGGGTAAATGTGTCAACCTACTTTTTGAATATAGAAACAGTCTCAGGTTTAGCTGAAATTTAAACACAAACGTGATAGTGAAATATTTCTCTGTGGAATATTTCTAGAATGCTTCTTGCTACCTGATCTCTTTTTCTGTGCACAAGCCTTTAGATATTTCTGGCACGGTGACCTCTTAGTGTGGTATGAGGGGGGGGGGGGGGGAAGAGGATTCCCCTCTTTCCAGCGCATACACGCCGGCCTGGCGTCATATCAACATGCACAGAAAACTTTTCTCAATCCATATAACCACAGAAGTCTCACCATGGTTGTGTGTGTTGTTAACTGATCTAAAGGATCCTTAACCGTTTCAAAATTGAGATGATACATTCAGGATGATTAAGTGATTAAGATTGCCTAGCTGAAACTGCCTTGGTACATTTCAGAGTTGCATTTATAATTTGAGTATTTTTGGGGATAATTAATCACAGACTACACATTAAAAAAGCAGTGAAAAGAAACAGACAAGGAAAAATAAACAGCCAGTTTGTGCTGCCAAAAAACTGATGGCATGCATTCAGTGTAAAAACCTAACCGACAACATTCACTGTATTTGTGTTAATTGTGTGGCACCCACTCATATTTAGGAAGGGTTAGACTTCATTCTATAAATTACTATATGCCAATTCGTTACAAGCTGGTGGCAGCCTATGAGGTAAAAATACATAGTTAGCCAAGTGACCACTACTCAAAGTACAAGTTACTTTATATTTTAGTATTTTTTAGGGAGTATTTACTACTGCATTAATGAAAGTAGTTTCTTGGTGAAGTTAGCATTACGTTAGGTTAGGGGTTTCTTAAATAACATCAATTAAATGAAATGAAATTAAATGCCATTATCATAGCAAATGTTAGCTAGCTAACTGTACTTTACACCCGAAGTATGTGCAACTTCAGTGTGCTTGCAGACGTTAGAAGAGGAGGTTTTATAAGTTGAGATCTCAGTGTTTTTTCCGCGAGGCACAGCAAGCATCATGAGCAATCACAGCAGTCATGTAACTGGCCAGGGATTGTCACTGGAAGCTGCTTTTTGATCTGGGTTTTGCTCCCGTCGTCATCGCATCGTGCTTATTTTTCCTCCAGGCAGCTGTCCATTGGCCTCCGCAGCAGAGTGACTCCCCGTTCGCCTCTTGTCCCCTGCACTCAATTCCCCATTTAGAGCAGACTAGTTAAAATGAAGGTATACATGGCAAATGTGGCAAAGTAAAAAGTAGATTATCGATGCACATTCATCATCACTCTTCAAGAAACACTATCAGCTGTTCATAAATCATCACATACACACATATTGACCATTACACTGCCGCTGTGAGTCATTACAGAACACATACCTGTTATTTTACCACCTTTTATTTAGGACAGACCTTTACTTGTTCAAACAGACCACCTCTCAGGATATTATTTGTATAACAGCCGTTATACAACCAACTATGTAGGCTTTTATTTTAATTTATATGTAGTAAATATGTTTTTAGATGGTGAGCCTCCTACTCTCTGAAAGTTTTCACCCTTTGTTTTCATCATCCAATCACAAGCTGCCACCTGTGACCTGTGTAGTTTTGCATGGGAAATGTGTCAGGCAGGCATTTGAAGTCAACACACACACACACACACACCACACCACACACACACACACACACACATACTCTCACTAGATAAACAAAACATTGTGCAACTTGTATTTAAACCGACTGCAGTAGAAACTGGTAGCAGTAAATGGATGTTCATCTTTTTATGTCTATGTTATACCTTAATTAAAAAAAAAATTTTGTGTGTGTGTCAGGTGAGGAGGAGATGGAGGTTCAGGAAGGAGCTGAACAGACAGACAGAAGAAAAGACCAAGGCTCATCACAGGTACACTGAAGGATTACTATACCGTACACAGTTTGTGGTCAGTTATAGAAATACTGTATTGGACCTCTGTGTATCAATAAGTGGATTACTAGTTTAACACATACATAAAATGTACTTGTAGGTTGACATAGATCACAGTTTCTTGTTTACATTTACATTTCTGATGTCTCACGAAGCTGAAGCCAATGCTGAACTGCCTTGATGCAGTATCATTAATGGCCACTAGATGCTGGGCTTCATGGGACTCCATTCAAAAGGTGCCAGCTTTTCTAGGCATACAAAGTTTTAAGAAAAAAAATTCCCCACAAAGCTATGTTCTCCCTCTCTGCATCATTGCTGCACTGTTAAATCATTTTTTGGTTTTGGTCCCTCAGGTAACTAGATACTAAATGTGTTTTGTCTTGAGCAGGCGATGCTGAACAGCGAGGAGGGTTTGGAAGATGAGGAGAGAACAAGAAGGAGAGCGGAGAGGAGGAGAGCGAAAAGGAAAGTGAGTAAGAATAATTCAATGTGACTGACGTCTAGGGATGGGAATCGAGAACTGGTTGCAGTTGAGAACCGGTTCCAAATTGTCCAATCCATTGTAATCTTACGCCTCAAAGCTCAATTCCTTTAAGCAACACCGAGATGCTTTCTGACAGTTGTGTATTGCAAAACACTGACGTCGAACTTGTGTGTCGACGCTGTTGAAAACCTGCAAAGGAGTCATGGTGGAGAGGAAGAAGTGGTTCAAATTGTGGCTTCATTTCACAAAGAAACTCAAACCACTATAATTCTACTCAGAGATAATAAAACTGAACACCTGTAGGCCTAGTTTTTCCCCCACACAGGAAATTAATCAGGAATCAATAAGGGAATGTTTGATTTATCATTAAAATCTATCTATTTCCATCCCTACTGACATGACGACACACTTATATCATGTACATATCATGCAAGTACAGAACCAGTACAAATACAAACACCGCTTTTGTACCAAGGAATGAATAAAAGGAAAGCAGATTAACAATTAAACTTACTGTTCAAAATGCTAAAAAATAAAACTCATTTAAAAATATAATTCAGAATACAAATGTATGATTTCTGCCTCCATATTGTCACATCACACATTTTCAGAAGGTTATTTTCTAGTTGAAATGTACAGCATGTTTAAAGACAGTGATATCCTCTCATCTTCATCTGCTACTTATTTGTGCCTTTTGTGTTTTTTAGAAATGTCTGAATTTAGAAAACATCATGAACATACAGAACAAACTACAACGTGTCCACCGGTTTAGTACATTGACATATAATGACATTATGCCCACAACATCACTCTTATGTGCTTCTGCATTAAAATGCACCATGTTCCCCACATGTAAACCGCTCTAAAAAAATCTAAAAAACAACATGGAATAAATATATGTTGTGCATGGAGCAGCTTAAGGCTTCATTGTTTGATTCCTCTACTAACTCAAATGAATGTGTCTATTCCACACATCACCACACCTGCTACCGCACCCTTATTTACTCATGCCACCATCATTGCGCCACCTGTCTTCACACCTTTCTTAACAGCTGCTGTTTACCTCCTCCTCTGTTTTCATGCATTTAGCCACACCCTCTTCCTGAACTGTTCCCACACTTGTTTCCTCACTTTCTGTGACTGCACATCTGCATCTACAGCTGTGTGCATACCATTGACGGTATATGGTCCATACATGTCTCTGTACCATCCCACAGCCACCATGTTCATGCTCTCCTTTCAGAGGCAGAAAGAACGAAAGAAACTAGAGAGAGAGGAGAGGATGGAGGATGCTTCAGAGCAGGTGAGAACACCAGGGCCTAATCTGCTGTTCTATTTATTATCTCATCAATGTACATGGTGTTACTTTATACAGTCTTACTCATCCAAAAGGTATTTAGACTCTTATGAAACATGATATATATCTATATATATCTATATATATAGATATATATATATAAATAACAGTCAACACTATCACTCACTAATCTGCATGTTATAAATTTGCATTGGTCAACAAAAAAACTTCATTTGTATGTTACATAATACCTTTCGTAAACTCTACTAGGAATATGTGACTTCTTCTTCTGTGGTAGTTTTTAGATAATTCTTTTTAACTTTGAACAGGAAGAGGAAGTGGCTGGAGCGGTGTCAGACAGTGACAGTGAGGAGGAACTGAAAGAGGAGGAGGAGGAGAAGGAGGAGAAGGAGGAATGGACCCCCGTTCGGCCCAGAAACAAATTCAACCCTGAATCAGTCCCTGCTCTTGTGACGACAGAGAACAAAAGCAACCGCCAGCTGCCCCACAGAACCTCCGAGGAGGTGGGTCGACTACTTAGTATATCGGTCATCCCTTCAAAATAAAGCAAGCACAGGGCCACCTGATGGTTTGACAGTCCTGCAAAGTGTTCTCGAACAGACAAATGTCCTATTTAAGTGTTCATGAGTGAGACATTGAATCCTTCTCTGCTCCCTAGCCGTGAAGTGGGACATATACTTCTATTAAAATGTATTTATCCTTAAAAACAGAGATCAAAGTATACATCTCAACGGTCTTCAAGAAAATAAATGCTAGTTAAATCCCAGTATAGAGAAACTTACTAACTAGTATTTGATGGAAAGACCACTCCAAAAAATTATTTATTGATGAACATTTTGTGGCCCCTTGGGATCCCAGGTTGGAGCAAATAATGTCAGTGTGCACTGCAGAAGGGCGTCTGACCCTGCACAGATGTACAAACAAATGTGTTAAACCACCTTTTTGAGCCCTGTTCGGCAGTGCTCTCGGCTTCCCAGTAGCCATAATACCACATAACTGCTGTCGTCAGGATGTAAAAGCTGGAGTGCGAGTTGAAATATCATCCAAGAGGAATATGTTTTGGACAAAGACAACAGCTGTGTTACATGTATTGTAAGCTATAGGATGTACAAAGCAGAGTTTGTTGCTCCATTAGATAAGTGGAACAGTTGGGGCAACACTATGGAGGAGGTGAAACTTGTGATTTGCTTGTGACTTGTTTGTGTCCCAGTATAAGTATTATCATAGAATCAGGTGTTCTGATTGCCACAACAGACCCTTGTGCTGCACGTCTAGATTGCCTTGGTCTGGTCCACAATGTTTGTATGGGGTTTGTTTGTGCTCTCACTGCCACGTTATAAGAAGGCTTATAAATGAAAAATGGTTTCACAAGTTTTGTAAAAATGGTAAAATTTCATCTTGCAATTTAGAGTTTAGGGGGTTAAAATAAATACAACACCGGTACGTGTAACTTCAACTAATCTCTAATAGATTTGTCTGTACTCTTTTCCGTAATTTACCATCTCTTGTGTTTATACCATTTAAGAACATGAATGAAGCTGAAGTACACCACACTTTCCTTGGACCAAGGAAAGAGGACCAAGACCTCTATTTTAAGGTATCTCGGTGCAGTTACTTTGTAGCGGCTGCGTCTGATTGGCTCCCCTGCTAAAAAACTAACCAAAGTAGAGAAGTGAACACTGCAGAGTTTTCAATAACTTTCTCCAGACATGCTCGGTATGAACACACCCTTACTTCGCACCATGAAACAGCACTGTAAGGCAGCAAATACAGGTTTGAAGTCTCATGTAGAGCCATGTCAGGTTTCAACATGTCTGCCTGAAATGTTAAATGCGATTCAAGACATCACTGACTAAGGAGGATGGCATGGTGGTCTGGTTGTTGAAGAGAGTTTTCTTTCATAAACATAAGGTCAAATCCCATAATAGCAAACTCAGCCACAAGTGCACTGTCCTTGGGCAAGACATCGAGCCTCTACCTGCTCCAGAGGCACTCCACCTGCACTCTGACCTCTCAGAGATTATATTGGTTTCAATACTATACATTTGTTTCAATTGGAACACACAAAAACCCAATTCAGTCCTAAAACACAACTATTTGGAAACCATAAGTATAAGCAAGCCCTGATGGTGTGTGGAGAAATCTGTGACTTGCAGGTACTTACTTGGCTAAACCTGAAGGAACTTTGCAGTTGAACAGTAACAGAGATTGACCCATGTTGGTTTGATGAACACTGAAATCAGCATATGGTCCGAGCACATGTCTTTTCTTTTATACAAAAAGTAGCTATCAGCCTTTTATCAGCCTGTTGAACTGTGTGTTTTGTGTTACTTCCTGGTGTTTCAGGAGCCGGAGTGGGACGTCAGCAGTGCATTTGTGGCCAAAGCTGCCAGCCACATCAAACTCAAAGCCCCGAAGAACAGAGCAACACAGATCTCCAGAGAGAACAAGGAGAATGAGACCAGGAGCAGCCAGGTACACACACACACAACACACACACACACACATCCACATCACACACACACACAGGGCCACAAGTATGCAGCCGTTCCATCCATTCATCCAGTTTGTAGTCATTTTATCCAGTCCACAGTCCTTCTCCAGCGTATTTGGTAGCATATTTTATTGATTCGTCTGATCTGGAAACGAGGGAAATCAGCATTACGCACACAAAACTGTCTGTTGTGATTGCAGGTGGAGAACAAAATGAAGAGGAGGGGGGAATCTCTTACAGGTGAATCATCAATTTGTTGTTTTTTAACAAAATGCTGAGATAGGCTTAGGCTTTTCTTACACTCAAGAAAAGCCTTGCAGCCCCCGTGAAGCTTTGGGGACCCCTTGTGGGGTCCTCAAAAGTTCAAAAGTGTATGTGTGTGTTTGCATTCATTAGTGCAGGGAATTCAGATGTTCGAGCAAGGCCAGTACAGCCAGGCAGTGGACATGTTTACAAAAGCCATCGACTGCGACCCCAATGACCACAGGTGA
>NW_023339729.1:24191698-24192066 GCF_004916995.1 Morone saxatilis | reverse complement strand
CTACTACACACTAACTCCTCTTCCTGTGGTCGTTCCACCTGGTTCTTCCTCTGTGTCCTTCACATTCACTTTAAACACATCTCTCCGTCTGTGTGACTGTCAGGTTTTATGGGAATCGATCTTACTGTTATTGGTGTCTGGAGCAGTACGGCCCTGCCCTAACAGACGCTCAGAGGTCCATTCAGCTGGCTCCTGATTGGCCGAAGGGATACTTCCGTAAAGGGTGTGCTCTGATGGGGTTAAAGGTCAGCTCCTGCTGTACAACAGACTAATACATTCCAACCAAAAAGTATTAATTTCCATTCTGTGATTTCACATTTGGACATAAAATGTATGTAATTTCAAGCTGGTGACACGTGTGTGTGTGT
>NW_023339729.1:24187519-24191686 GCF_004916995.1 Morone saxatilis | reverse complement strand
GCGGTACAGTGAGGCAGAGAAGGCCATAGAGCAGGTTTTGAAGTTGGATCCGCACTGTAAGGAAGCATGCAGTAAACTTAATACCTGCCGGGTCCTGCAGCTCATGGTGAGGTGTTCTTGTCCTAATGTCATGCTTGAATCTGTTACATGAGACGACTTAAATCTATTGACCATGGTTGAGTTGTTCAGTTTTATTTAATTTTTTTTCACTTTAGGTGTTGGGCTTTGAGGAAGAGCAGAGTAAACTGCTGCTGGAGAAGTTCACCACTGTTCAGGCGGTCCTCTTGTCACCGGAAGCCAAAAGTAAGAGTCAGCTGCAGTACCATTTCTGTCCACAGTGGGGAAGCACTGCGACCAGTTAAAGTCACATCAGACATCAATAGCATAAACATGCTGCTACTACTGATACATAATGACTGCAAGACTTAAAGATCCTGTGTGTAACATTCTGGAGGACCTATTGGCAGAAATGGAATATATAAATATAATAGTCATGGGTGTGTTTTCATTAGTTTATAATCACCTGAATGAGATTTGTTGTGATTTAGTTTCCTTAGAATGAGCTGTTTTTATTTACAGTGGTCGCTATGTTGAACCACCAGTAACTCAGAACGGACAAGCCAAACACTGTCTCTAGACATTTTACATTTTTTAACAATCAAACATACTTAATGGGCTTTTTTTGTTGTTGACAAAATCAGTGTTTCGCGGCCATTTGTCCTACACAGAAACCTACTATCTGGTCCTTTAAGTGTAAAAAGACAGTACATGGACTACATGGACTGTAAAATATAAATGTACTACTATATTATGATATGAAGATATGTCATAATCTATATTAAGGAGAGAGAAAACTATGTAGTAAACTGATTACATCAACTTTTTAAGTACTTTGTAAGTTACAGAATCATTGCTGATTAATAACATTTTACTAGGTATTTTGTTTTCACAGTACACATAAAAACAACAAGTTCATACAGTGTCAGTACATTAGTGTAGCCACAATGGTTAATTATGGTAAATAAATGTCAGTGATGTTCTGTACTGTTTTCATTAGTCTGTCATTACGTGACGTTTGCTTCCTGTCTCCTTTTACTTCCCAGCACTGAAGCACACATCTGAGCTGGACCGGAGTGGGTAGGTCGTATAAGCAACACACATAATCACACTCACTTGGAATTTTTTAGGAATACAGACTATGTTTTGGAGTGTGAATGTTACGTATAACCTATAATACTGTACTGTGTCCAACACAAAGCAAACAAATCTTCTATTTCTCTCTAGGAATATATACAGCATCTATTATCTTTCAGTATATAATGTACACAATGTCCACTGTTGGTAACATAAATGATATTGTAAATGTACACAAATGTTGGTTCTTTGTCTGATAATATTTATACAAATCTGATTACACACACACATATTGAGATACAGTTAGATAACTCTCCATTCACCTTTGTAAATAGTTCTATTACAATAATAGCTCCATATAATAACAAACAAATAATCAAATAATGGACCAATAATGGTTCTCTCTTATTCTCTCCTGTGATCTTTGCATTACTTTGACTTCCTGTTCACATTCTTCACTTTTTTTTTTTTCATCTTTTCTTTCTTCCAGGAGCTGTCGCTCTTTGTGGGTTGGGAACATTACATTGGAAGTTACAGAGAAAGACCTCTGGGATCTCTTCAAAATGTAAAAACACTGTGTGTGTGTGTGTGTGTGTGTGTGTGTGTGTGTGTCTGTGTTGGAAGTGGGTTTTTATACTCTAATAGTGATATTTGTGGTAGTGAAGTGCAACAGTAAAATTAGCAGTTGTGGTAGTATGCTTACACTCTTCCACCAGGTTTCATTTAAATTGGGCTGGTAGTTTTTCCGTAATCCTGCTGACAGACAAAGATGTGAGAACTAGTAGTAGCTTTAGTATAGTTACAGAAGTAGTTTTAAAGTAGTACTTGTACCACACTGCTGTACTGAAGGTTAAAGGCTCCGTGTGTCCATGGTTTCAGGTTTGGTGAGATAGAGAGCATCAGAGTTCTTCATGAGCGTTTCTGTGCCTTCGTCAACTTCAAGAATGCCAACATGGCTGCCAGAGCCCTGGAGAAGCTGCAGGTGAGTCGTAGGTAGGCTCATTTCCAGATGAACAAACTCGACTTGATGTTTATCATCTCGGATGTCAGTGTCAGTGTCCGAGTATGTTAAAGGCAGTTTTCACCCTGTTCTGGCTCCACTAGAATAAGTTTGATTCACTGTGTTGTTTCCTCCCGTCCAGGGGGTGGAGCTGGGGAGCAGCAAGCTGGTGATGAGGTATCCAGACCGCTGGGTCCAGCGGACCCTGCCCACCATACAAAGAACCAACACCAGCATCGGCTCCACTGCTGCTGCAACACAGCAGAGCTCAGCTGCCGCAGGGTATCGAGCAACTTACACATAACATATTTATAAAATGTCATTATGTTGGTGACTCACATTAACAGTAACGACTCTCCAAGAGGAAGGAAATCCAGATTCCAGAGCTTTTTCCAATCAGTGACTACAGTATATAATAATATAGCAACCAATCATTTGCAAGAACACAGTAATCACAGTATAATCCTTTCTGCACAGAAGTGAACACCAAGCCCAGTGGAATTTTTCAGTGGTTAATAATCTCCATGCACTATTAGCATCCCATTACCTTCATTTATGTTGTGGTTTATTTACATCATGTGCATGTATCTGTGAATATGATGCAGGATCTTCTTCTCTGTTTGTACAGGCCCAGACGGTGTGTACCCATAGATGGCGACAAGTGCTTCTACTGGCGGACCACGGGCTGTTTCTATGGCGACAAGTGCCGCTTCAAACACATACCAGACCAACAAGGCCGAGACAAGAAACCATGACCACCCTAACTGTGTACCCCTACGCTCCCGAGCACAGCACGAAGGCACAAACGGAAGGATTTACAAAGTAGGAACAGGAACGGGGACAGCGAGAACAGCACTGAGAGCTGAATGTGTGTCTGAGAAAGAGAGTCAGATATGGTGTCTGTGGATAGCCAAAGTCAGGGGTTGTGACTCTGATATAATGAGGAATTTCAACCTCAGAGAGACGCTTTAATAATAAATTCATAACGTTAGGAGGTCCTCAAGGGAATTTAATTTATTGGAAGCTTCACTGAGGAGTTCCTTCGCTCCATATGGATCCTGGAAGACCCTGACAAACACTTGGATATTCCTGCTCTGTGGGAAGTATGTAATCATTGCAAGGATTTGCTTGGACAAATAGGTTTGGTTGAACCATGTTGAAAACTCTACCAAAACCCAGTTCTGTGACAAACTTTCTCTTTACTGTTGCATTGCCTTAAATTCAAGACTTATTTTCATATCTTTCAAAAAGAGATAAAAACAATAAATCAATGAAACTACATTAAAATGTGTTTGGGTTTACTCAACAACTTCCTCAATCAGCTATCACAGTCTTTCAAATCCAACCTCTGTGCCTGGCAAATGCCAAAACTGCAGTTCCCTGAATGGCCACTTGAGGCTGGCTCTAGAAGTTAGTCAATCTCCATAAGGCCCCGAATTAAAGGGCCTAACTTTACATGTTTACAGCCTGGTACAACGGTTTTGGTCTCTATAGCTCATTTCCCCGTTCATGACAACTTTACAGTGGGTATTAATACTGTGAATCCCAGAACAGAAGCGGGCGTCATATGTCCACCTTATATTAGCTTCTTGTGGCAGGTAAGTTTTACTCATTCACTAACACACATGCCCATTTATTGCAGATACCGTAGGCACTGCAGCCAGGGGTCCCTCAGATATGTGTCACCGTACCTTACCACTGAGACTGACAGCTCCAACCGTCTGTATAACTTAAATCATCCAGTTTGACAGCTGATTGCAGCGCTTTCAACAATCCTATGGTTTCCTGCACGATACACAGCCGTTAACAACATTTATCATCGCTTTTAATAACACTGATTAAATGCTGATTCAAAAAAACATAAGCTATATACATGTGCCTCTTTGTGGAGTCTGCAGTTGGACCTCCTGGCAATCAGCAGCTGCTGGATCAGGTCTGTTTTCCTATGGATTTTACACATAAATGCGTAAAACTGTTTAGTAATGATGCTGAAATTTAACCATCACAACAATTGCAGTAGGAGTGATTAAAAC
>NW_023339729.1:24187257-24187419 GCF_004916995.1 Morone saxatilis | reverse complement strand
CAGGTCGGATTCGAACCCGAGCCGGTGCAGCAACTCCGTATATGAGTTTAAAAAAAGCATATTACGATTATCTTGACAGATATCGTGTTATGATTCAGGTTTAGTGTGGGAATTATTACAGTTTTCATCAGATTTTTGATGATGTGACATTTTCTGGGGTCT
>NW_023339729.1:24186560-24187127 GCF_004916995.1 Morone saxatilis | reverse complement strand
TTCTTGTGATTTGGAAATTGCACTCGGCCATATTCTGGTTTAAATAATCATCTAAAGAGCCCAAAGCTGACAAAAGTCAAAATATAAATGAATACACCAATAAATGATACTGTTACATAATTTAGTGGAGTGTAAAAAGATTTACAAAGCTTAATACCTTCACCTTTAACCTCCAATGATGTGATGAAATAAATTAAAATAAAATAAAACTTATTTTACTGTTTGTCTTTCACTCTCATTTGATTTTTCAATGACTATGTTTAGAGCAAGATGAGCAAAATTGGACATGTGGGCGGTACATGCCAAGTGTTGGATGGAAAATTAGTGTACAAAGACAAAAGAAAAAGAAATTAAAGAATTAAAACATAAAATAAGCTAGTACGTGATAAAATAAAGAGTAAAATGAATCGGAGTAAGAGTACATAGAGTCCTTGCTGCAGCGGAAATGGGTTTGAACCCCTCAGTTCTCCAACAAATGGGCTAGCAGTATTTGTACATTGTCACTGAACTTCCGCAGCTTTACTTCAGGCAGTAATGGTCACCATGAAATTAACATTAGACACAGAA
>NW_023339729.1:24183091-24186516 GCF_004916995.1 Morone saxatilis | reverse complement strand
CCACAGACTATAGGGTGAGACAGCAACACAAAAATTCTGCATTTTGAGTGAACTATTCCTCATTCCTTCTCTCCACCTACTATCAGCTACTGTATGTCATGTCTTCGTCATCCTAGGAAAAGAAATCTCAAAATACTACTGAATAATGTGCATCACATTATTTATAAGTGTGAATACCTATTCGCCTCTTTTCTTTTGTCCGCAGGACTGCCGTCAAGAACCACACAGGCAACAACAACGCCATTGAGCAGGAGTACGAGCAGCATTCTGATTCACAGGTTCATAATGTGTTGTATGCTTTTATTCTCTGCTCTAGTCTGAGTTAATTCCTGGAAAATGCAAGAGGAGGTTTATTTCCACAACAACAGCATGTAATATTTCTGCCACAATACCTGGGCAATAGAAGGTCCTATAGCTCACATGTGATTACATGTTAATACAATCCATTTTCTAAATACTTGAGAAGAAGAGAATGCAGGCTTTTTACAATGTAATACTGACATTTAACCACTAGAGGTCATTAACTTGTACACGAATAGTATGTAGATAATTTTTGCTTCTCTGTTATGCTGTTATGTTATGCTTTTACACAAAATACTGTATTTTATTGATGGTTAACAGCAGTTAGCCAACGTGCTAAAATGCTCACAATGAGAATGCTAACATGCTGATGTTTAGCAGGTATAATTTTTACTATGTTTTCTGATCTTAGTTTAGCGTGTTAGTGTAAATGGTAAATGGACCTGTACTTGTATAGAGCCTTTCTAGTCTTCCGACCACTCAAAGCGTGCCACATTAACCCTTTAACACACATTCACACACTAATGCTATCAGGAGCAATTTGGGGTTCAGTATCTTGCTCAAGGATACTTGACACGTGCCAGGAGGAGCCGGGGATCGAACCAACAACCTTCCGATTGGGGGACGACTGCCTCTGAGCCACAGCCTCTGAGCCACAGCCGCCGTGTGATGACATTTGTTCATTAATTAGCGACAGAAAGTACAGCTGAGGCTGATGGGAATGTCATTAGTTTTGCAGGTATTTGGCATTAATAGATGGTGATGCTAGATGAAAAGTTAGAGGATTGTCACAATTAGCCCTTACAGCTAATTCTGAGGCGGACATAAATGTTTGCACCAAATTTTGTGCTAATCCATCGAGCAGATGTTGAGATATTTCACCGTCACGATGGCGTTCATTGGAAATTATGAATATCTGCACCAAATTCCATTGTAATCAATCCAGTAGTTGTTGACATATTTTGACCTACAGACATTCCCAGAGCCACGCAGCTAAAAACACTGTTTAAAAAGTCCTAATAAATGTTGTTGCCATAATTGTGTTTTTTGGTATGTTATGTCATGTACATCAGAAATTCATTAAAATAATAAATAATAAAATGATTCAGAACCACACTACAGGCATACAGTAACTAATGTGCACATACATCATATTTTCACTTAAAACCCTTTAATGCAATACTAAAGTTTTATCACTGATGGGTGATATCATCCTGATAATACAATTGTCTTGTTCATGTGAATCGTCATGAAATATTTACAAGGAAAGAAAAGTATTTACAGTTTCCACCTAACCTAAGTGTCGTCTAAAGGAGGAACTTGGAGAAGTAAGAGATAAACAAACAACAACTGGAAATTTGTCAGGCCATTGTTCCACCCAGTCATAGTTATGAAAAACATTTTAGTAAACTGAAACAAAAATAAGAATTAAACAAATACTAACTTAAACAATATTGTGTATTTACAAAATGTACTAAAATAAAATAAGAATATGCAGGAAATTTCTTTAGTCGGTCAGTTTGGGCAAATTTGTCAACACAACAAGCATGAGGAGGCATTAGTGCATATGTTTGTGTGTTCATATTGTAATACCTATTCTAAACTTCTTACATCTTCTTCTTATACTTTATTTTATTTCCATAAAAACCCTAAAACTAAAACTGAAACTAAACACTAGTTGATTTACACATTTTTAAACAATACAAAACTATGATTTATTCAAATACTGTATACAAATTTGTGGTATTTAAGTATTTCTTTCTTTCGTTTAATACTATTTTACTTCTACTCCTCTACAATTCATTTACTACTTTACAGATTAAGATTTTATACAAAATATACATGCTTAGATGCATTGTTATAGATAAAACTATGTGTGACAATTGCTTACATGTTTAATGTTTCCATTAAATATTTATAATGTGAGAAACGAAAAATAACAAACGCTTTGTACTTTACTACACAACCTATATAACAGCATATAAACTACCTTAGCATAGGTTATAAAACTTGATGTAACAACTACATTACAGTACATTATTTTAACAGTTTCATACACATTTGATGCTTTAACACAGACTTACACCACAGTGGGCTCAGCAGAGCGTCCTGTGTCACAACAGAAAATACCCCTCAGGTTGTACTGTGTCGTTCGGTTCCTTCTGTAACAGATGTATACCACTACCACCACGAGGACGGCCAAAGCACATACAATCGCCGCTATAATGTATCCGATGTAGCTGACTGCAGAGGGTTGGGAGAGGGGTATGGGTAAAAGAAAAAAGGAAACATGAGACCAACATCAACAGCCACAATCTGCTTGCTTCATGATGTCAAACGTGTTCAGTGATTCACTTTCCTGCTAACTGTATGATTGTATTCCAAAAGATAACAAAGGTTACCTCAGGACCCAACAGTTCCCACCATGAGCAAGCACTTGGTGACAGTGCAGATGGAGGTTATATTCACAAACAAAGGGACATTTCCTCAGATACTGTAACAAACTGGGAGTGATGTGTTAGGAGTTACTGTTATGAGTCTTAAAGTTGTCCTCAGTGAGTCTGTATGTAGGCACGGTGGGGCTTTGAGCTAAATGCTAATGATGTTTAGCAGGAAGTATTTTAGCACTAAACACAAATCAGGCTAGTGGGAATGTTATTAATTTTACAGGTATTCCTAAAAAACAAAGAATTGGACTAATTTAAACATTGAACCTCATGATGGTGCTAGATGGAACTTTTTTTTTTATGGATCACAAAAGTTATTCAAATTCATCCTGAGAGCAAATTTGATTGCAATCCATCGAGTGGTTGTTGAGATGTTCAGTCTGGATTCGGTGACGAGCTGAGGGGATGGGGCTGTTTGAGCTGGAGTGAGTGGACTGGTCAGTGCATACAGTACTGTTTTGTTTTAGACTGTGTACTGTTGGTTAAAAAAAAAAAAATCAGCAAAGCCATATCTCGCATACATATATATATAATGCATTGTTATGTACTAAACTGTCAAACAGCATGCACAGGAATGGAAATTTACATTCAAGCAATTGTGTAATGTAATGCATCAGTAATTATAATCCAATATTAGAATAATATATTATATTATTCAGTTCAACTCAATTCAATTCA
>NW_023339729.1:24180909-24182991 GCF_004916995.1 Morone saxatilis | reverse complement strand
AAGAATTTCATTGCACAGAGGAAACTTGCTTTCTTTTGTTGCATATGACAATAAACATCTTGAACTTGGCAGGAGGGGGAGGCAGTAGGGTGGAGCCATGAGGGGAAAGCAGGAGGGGGAGGCAGGTTCCTTGCATAATTTGCCCGGCACTGCCTGGTTCAGCCTGTCTCTGTTTATGTTATGTGCCAGACTGCTGTAGCTCACCCCCTCCTGCTCCAATTATATCATTACTGTTAACATGTTTGACTGCCCAAACTTCATCCAGAGAAGCAGTTCTTCAAGAACATGAAGAGGCTTCATGTGGTTAATAAGTCATTAAATAACAGTCATGGAGATTAACAATTAAGTTTTGACTTGTTTTGTAATGCAACTGCTTGTTGAGTCAGTTAACACAGTGTTTCCCAACCAGGGGGTCTGGATCACCTCTAGGGTAGTCAAAGCTTCACACGGGGGTTGAGAGGCTTTCTTGTAATTTGGTGTATTTTTAAAGTTTAGATTATTATTCAAGATCTAAACTTTGAAGATAGCATCAGCGAGAAGACAACATTACATTTGTCAAAAAAGAAGCATATTAAGTGTGTAGGATTGTTAATTCATACACACAATTTTATAGAACGTTGAGACCTGAGTTTGTCAAAATGTGTGGCCTCACCAGGCTAGTAAAGGAGACCCTGCTTTCAATTTAGGTTTTAAAATATTTCCCAAAATGTCAAACATCTTAACCTTGAAATGATCTGTCAGTAAATCAAAACAAAAACATTTTTCACACCCTGATAACCCACAATTATTAAAGGTGTTATAGCTGATCCATATATCACTAGTAAATGACATATTATAAGGTGGTTTATTAGAACGTTTTCTGTTCCAGTAGTGTGACTCTGCTGCTCTTTTCCTGACACCCTGTGCGATTAAAATATCTGGCCCTGTGATAAGGAGTCCTGTCTTCCTGCTGTGACTACAGAGTGGAAAGTGAGGGGGAGGGACAGAGTTGAGGTAAAAACAGACTCAGCTCGCCTTCGAGGACTGGGAAGAATAAATAAGTAGAAACTTCTGAATATGTGAAGGACGATGGAAGGAAGCAGAGATTCATGTAATGTGGTAAAATGAAATGGTTATTTAATATTCGAAATTGAAAGTAAGAGCATAAGAAATGGAAAGGAGATAAGGAACTTCTGCTTCCTGACAAATTCCTCTACCAAAACCCGCCCAACAAAGTTGGTCTATTATACTTTGAACTATGCTGTGTGGGTCTAGACTCTCTGTAACCTCTGGCTCAAACAGTTCATTACCAGGCTGCTCGGACCTACTGGAAACATGTCTATCTGTTACATATTTTTGGTTGTTTCTTTAATGAACTTCCTGAACAACTTCCATGTGAACGCAAATGATTGTGGTAAGTATTCCTTATCTGCTGTGGTCGGAAATATCATTTTAATAATTACTTTATAACTTTTATAATTAGTGGTGTGCTTTATATAGACATGCCATCAAATACAGTGTTTGTTTTGTTTTTTATTTTTATGTTTAATGTTCTCAGCACTTGTATTTTATCAGATAGACTGAAATTTGCCAGATATTTTTTAGACTCCATGCTTCAGATTGAATTAACTTCTCCTCTTTTTATATGTTCTTTCGTTTTTGAATGATTTGTTGGCCAAAATGAGTTTTCCTTTCATTATTGTTCAATATGCACTATAGTATAAAGATGAATTGAAATTGGACTAAAAGCATTCACAGTTTTTTTAATCTCTTACCCAATGCTAGCAGCCCACAGTCAATTAATATTTAACATTCAGTGTCTTGAAAAGTTTGAATTGTTGAAACCACTGGAGAGTAGTAGTTTTAAATAAGATAACCTCATTGTATTTATACAGTGATTACAGAAATGGAAAGCAAATATATGATGATGAAACACAATGTAGACGTTTTTTTACAGACCATTTAAGGTTAACATACCACTCCAGTATATTCTAATTAAGAAATTATAAATACATAATGCATAAACAAACACTGTTATAAAATACAGCTTATAGCACTAATATAACTTTTGGTTTCCTGTATGACATTGTGTGTGAGACTTTT
>NW_023339729.1:24180201-24180671 GCF_004916995.1 Morone saxatilis | reverse complement strand
GTGACTGAATGGGACTTACCTCTCATGTGTTACTATGAAGATAATAATGGTACCCAGTGTTGTGGCAGGCTGTCTGTAACTGTCTACAGTAAGTAAACTTTGTGTTGAGCAAAATACTGTTGCTATGATGTTTTAATCATTTCTACACTCCTAAGTTTCTAACAAGATTGTTAGTTTCCACCTTATCTTATACTGGTGTGTCTCTTGGTCTGTTTTGGGGTCTCCACAGAGCTCAGATGAATGTATGCCATCAAGCTTTGTTGATCACACTGGGCTGATGTATGAGGACCGTCAGTACTCTCTGCAGTGTACGGTACAGGACGTTGCTCCTGTTGGAAACCTCATTGTGACCTTCTACAGAGGACAGACAAAACTGGGTCAACTACAGTCCAATAACAACACAATAAGGAAACCAGTGACTGAGATCTTCACTTTAAACATCAGCCCCAGTAAAGAAGATGATGGAGTCC
>NW_023339729.1:24157375-24180101 GCF_004916995.1 Morone saxatilis | reverse complement strand
ATCTGGAGGCTCTGTGGAGACAAACAGAGAGACATGTAGAGCAGTGCTCCTCAAATGAGGATACTCCTAGTAATTTGCAGTAGTGCAGGAAGTACTCCGCCTTTTTACTGTTTTTAACTGTTTTTAAAAAAAAATATTGTATAAGTTTAATAAAAATGTTAATGTAATTCTTCTTTCCAATGCAAACCTCAACTGCCATAAACTGTCAGAAGAGTTTGATCACTGCAGTTGCCTCTCTGCCACAGACAAACCTGACAGACATCCTCAGTAAAGCACAAACTCATCAAAGAGACGCAGTTCAGTACAACTTCAACACCGTCTTAGTGTTGTTGCATGATAAAATTGGCTTGCCGTGATTTAGTGATGCATTCAAAACATTTGAAATTAAGCATTTGTGTTTTTCTGAACCTCTTTATACAAACGTTTTTCTTCTAGTAAGATAAAGGTTGATAACAACAGCTTAGCTTTAGATTAGAAATAATTAAACCATCATAGCAAAAGTATTTAGCTCAACACAAAGTTTACTTACTGTAGACAGTTACAGGCAGCTTGCTACAACACTGGGGAAATTTCGGATTAGATTCATCCATATACTTTTCATAGTAACACAAGAGAGGTATTTCCCATTCAGTCACATTTTCAGCCTGCCATGTAATTCTGGTTTCGTTTGCTGTGTTTTTTCCAATAGATTTTTCCAAACCAAATGCAGTCGTGCATCGCTCACAGACGGTGCACATGGTAGAGGATGGGTCACCAAACATCACCACCAGTCTGGATGGACTGAATACGGGTTTTTCTGCACAGTTTTCATCTGTAAGACAAACATTAATATTGATTTTTTGTGGTGGAGTTTTGTGTGGAATAAGAAATCAAACACACTTATAAAAGCTGTCATTCCACACAATCAGAGCTATTGTTGCCTTAAACTTTGCTTTTGTTTGTTCTCATGTACATATTTTCTTTCAGACTCTGGGGAGTATGAGCACAAATGAACACAAAATAAGTGATTGTACTGATTTAGAGTAATAATCATTTTGTAGTACATACACAACTGTGGATCATACAAAATCTTAATAAATTCTACTTTTACACAATGTAGTTATGTTGCATGTTTTTATTTATTCAAGAAATATGCTAGTTTGTGATCAATTGAACAATAATACTAATTATAATAATACAGATATAACTTGATTTGTCCACATGACAAAGACACAAATACTACACACAGAAGGATAGATGCTTAAAATGAATCACAAAAAGTTAAAACAGTAAAATGTGATTTAAAAAGGCACATTTGAAAAATGTAAAAACATAATAAAACACACAAAAAAATCCCTTCATAATAAAGTACAGTTAGAAAACTCTTCACGTACCACAACTGGACATACAGACGTCAGACAGAAAACCCATCAAAGAAACAACCAGAAGAATAAAATGGAAAAACATTATTCCCAGTTATTCTATGGTGAGAGAAATAAAAAGAATAGTTGAACACAAAACCCAAAGGTGGTCAGAAAGGGAATGAGTCCACTCCTCTTCTTGATTTTCTATTGTAGTCCAACAATGTTGGCAGTGCTGCCTGTTTTCGAACCACACATCCTCTCTGCGTTTGTTCGCAGTCATGTTTTCAAAGCTTGATGAAAGTGAAAGTGAGGCATGGTCTCCAGGGGTGGTCCCACTTTATACACCCCCCTACCCACACCGACCCCCATTTATTTCAAAGAGACTTCACTCTGCTGTACTGACTGCTCTGACTCTTATCTTATTGAAGCCTAATAAGGAAAGAAAAATAACTCTAAAATAGATCAGTTTTTATTTAATTTAAATACATTTAAATTGTAGCCCTGGATTTGATTCAAAGCAAACACTGGCACTAGATAGATAGATTTTGGCATGTTTTTCTGGGTTGGGGGAAGTGACTGTTAGATGCCACTAAATCCTACACACTGTAATTACAGTTGTTAAAAAGTGGTTTGTTGTTTTGCAACTGCTACCACGGCCCTTTATACAAACTAGATGTTACAAATCAGGGAGAACAACTTGAAGCAAATCCAACAAAAGCCTGACACACACACACACACACACACACACAAGCATAAGCACAAGCCTGAGGAATACAAGACAAAAGTCAAATTAGAGAAATCTATATTGTAATGCTTCAATCCAATATTTAAAGTCAAATAAAGAGTGCACACTTCATTCTAAATATCCTTCAGTGTAACTATGTCTTTTATATGACTTTATCACAAGCAAAACTCCATTCACCTCCATTACAGCCTATCAGTGCTGGTGAATTTGGGTTTAGGTTTTTCCTGCTTGCATTAAATTCAACTTTGGAAACAAACATATAAACTATGCATTACTATCATACGATCGTGTATCTGTACTTGTAAACCCCCATGCCATTGATCTAAGGAAATGCACGGATGCATGCCCACAGATGACAGGTTTGGAGATAGCACAGAAGGAATTTGCCCCACCCTCCCGCTTTTGCCACTCTGTGTAATCGTGTAAGCTTCTGACCACCACTGACACTGACACACTGTTACCACACACCAGAATTATTATGGTTTTATCATTTGTTTATATTTCTGCTGCTGTTTTTATTATGATTTTTGCTTTTATAGTTGAGTTTTTATTAGATTCAGGGTTAGTTTTTACTCTTATTATTATATGGGGGGTATTTGTCAGAGGCAAGATTAAAGAAGTTCAGAATAGGTACAAACACATTGAACTACAGTCTCTATGCAACAACGCCTCTTCATGCTTGTTGTGTTTCCACTAAAGACATTTCCTGTATTTTTTATTTTATTTTAGTTAAAAGTAAGTACACAATATCGTTTCAATTCATCTTTCAATTCAGTGTAGTTTTAATTTGTTTATTTCACTTAACTAAAACTATGTTTCACTTTTAATTTAGTTTTATTTAACTCTAATAACCACCACACATACATTCAGACTCAATAATCTGCAGTCATAATATCTGTTGGTCTAGGTGGTCCACATAAGAGAAACAAAACTGAACATTTTGTCGAGGAAGGGATGGAAACGGATCTGAGTGCAGAGCTGTAGGTAATTGTTCCTCAACTTCCCGGGGATTTATATCTTTCCTGTGACCCCTCCCATGATTGGACGCATTCGAATACCACATACAAGTCTGTCTGTTACCTTTTTTTCCTAACCATATTACGTCCCTTCTCTCTCTCAAGTTTATAAGCAAAAGCAGGCAGAACGCCATATCACAGGAACAATCTCTGAGAAATTTTAATGACGCTGAAAGAGCAGCAACACAATCAGAAATGACAGAGATGTCATACAGAGTCTGACTTCAACTGATTTTAAAAGTGTTCAGGGAGTTGTAGGATATTGTATGTCAGTGATTACAAAACCATCTGAACCAATACATCCTCAGTTGCCCATTAGGGAAATCACCATATAAAAGTGGACTCAAGCCACACAATGTAAACTTTTTCTTTGGCCGAGCTTGTCCTACTCCTTTTACTCCTACTTTCTTTTACCTTTAAAAAACATCCTTTGGCAATACAAATGGATATATAATGCAATGAGAGAGAAAAAAGGTAAATTTTCAAACCCTTGAATTAATAATCAAACAGGGGTAAGAAAGTATTTTGTACCAGAAATATAGTATATTTTTCCCCATTTAGATTTGACTCATAGTCTATTTATTTCCATTTTCAAAGAGTATCTACAAGAAAGAGATGCAGCTATATACAACCAGAGAGGGAACAGTAAAGCGAGAAATATAAAAACAAAAAAGCTTGAAGCAGTTTGGCTTCACCCTGTTGCATTCATGTTACAGTAAGATATTTGGCTCTTCGAGAAAATACACTACACTATATACTGTATATATAAGTAATTATTGATATTCCTTTAATTATTATTAATCCAATATCTTAAAAGGTCTCAGAGGTTTAACACATTCTACCCATTCCAATCTCTTAATCTTAAGTGCACATACAGACAGGTGAGAAATTTAAAGGAAACAGGCACTTGTTCCCAGCACGAGGAAATCCATATCACCCCCTAAATCTTAAAGTTAAACAATCGACCTGAGACGGCTTTCCAGCATTCGTTTCCTCAGGAAAGCAGAGCAGTGTGATACCCTGTTAAGTGGAGAAAAGTTTGTTCTTGTTCTTGTTGTTTTTTAACAAAATATTACTACTAAACATACCCATTTATCTCATTTATCTGTGAGACAAAGATAAGTCAAGAATGTAATGTAATGCATTTTTATTAATAATCTTACAAAACAACAACACAAAACTACATTTAATTTTAAAACAAAAAAAATCCACAAAGAAAGAAATGTACAAAGAAATCCTGTTCTGTAAAACCAGAAGTAAAGTCTGTCAAAGAACCTGACATGAAACTTTGTAAAAGTTTATCACAGCAGTCTGATAGGTGCTCAACTTAAAGGCCTGAACTTCAAAAGCTTTGTAATGTTAAGGCAGGTATGGCCAAGTGCAGGCCATGATCACTTCTATGGTAGACAATAGTTCCAGTGGCGCTCGTTGGGTAACACCTGACTGATCCGCAGGCAGCAGCTGATGGTGGGCTCGTAAAACACTTCGTCTGGCTTCTCAATTTTAATTTTTGTCTCACTTCTTGTCTGATTCACGGGGCGGGCGAACAGCGAGCTCTTAGGTGCTTTAACCAGAGTTCTCTTCGTCACGCAGCCCATTTCTATGAGCACCTGTGGAAGAGACGAGGAGGGTAAAATATCCACAGATAACGTTAAAAGCTTACTTTTAGTGTTTCTAATGTATTGTGAATCGTTAAAGAAGATGTAAATCACTTAAAAAGGTCCAGTGTGTAACATTTAGGAGGATCTATTGGTAGAAATGAAATATATTATTCAAAGGTATGTTTTCATTAGTGTATAATCACCTGAAAATGAAAGAATTGTTGTGTTTGCGTCTCTCTACAGAGAGAGCGAGTTCCATGTTGAACCGCCATGTTTCGACAGTAACCCAGAATGGACAAACCAAACACAGGCTCTAGATGTTTCTCCTACATGCATGAAAGGCTGAGGCGTATACACTTAATCCTACATACTGGTCCTGACTGTTACTGGAGACAAGTTTATTGGCTGATGTGAGATGACCTAACGTCCCAGCTGCCTGCAGGCCTGAATCAGAAGGAGAGTAATCATGTGAGTGTATGGAGGTGGGAGTATTTCTGTTTACCTGCACCAGGTCCAGCACGGCCACTGCCTGCAGCACATCTTTGTAATGTTCCACCAGTGCCTGCTGTGTGAGTCCGGGTCGGTACATGATGTGATAAAGAATGGCCTCCAGCATGCCCTTACACACCTGCCGGTTCAGACTGCTGTCAACCATGCGCCACGGACGGCTGATGAAACTCACATTTCCACTGTGTGGGATTAGAGGTTGGTGATGGAAAGAGAAAGAATAAGGAGATGACAAACAGGAAAAGGTAAAATGTTCTCAACTCAATCTCTCACAGTCTGAACTTACTCATCATCAACACCAGCTGATTCTGTTGGAGGAGAGCAGGCTTCTTCATCTCTTTCATCATCTATACTGTCCTCTCTGGCTCCAAGTTCCTTCTTTCTTTCCTGTTTTTCCACAGTTTCCACCTTCTTCTGTCCTGGCTGTCCTTCTCCTTCCTCTTCAGGCTGCATCTGCTTTCCTTCCTCCTCGTCCAAGTTCAACAATTTGTCTCCGCTTCCCTCATCTGTTCCCTCTTTCTGCTTTTTCAGCAGTTCTTCCTCATTCAGTTTCTCTCCTGACAACCTCTTTACGGACTTTTGTTTGTCCACAGCTGATTTTTTAACCGGCGGTTCCTCTGGCTCCTGAGGGACTCCTCGCCTGGCTCTCTTGCGCATGACAGGGATGTTGTGTCGATTTTCCAACCAGGGGGGTTTGTCAGGTGTGAAACGTGACTGGGAGCGTGACTTGGACTTCACAGTCAGCAGCCACGGTTCAGCATGCTGTACGAGCACCCAACGGACGCCTAAACTCCCAACTTGTAACACCTGACCTTCTTCTTGTAAGTCCTGGAGCAAAAAGGGGGAAAATCCGATCAGAAACACACAGGAAGAGGAAACCAGGAAACTGATCATTTGCTAAACCTCCCCAAACAGCAATAGTACAATCATAGATTGGTGACTGTAACTAGGCAGGTTAGGTCTTATTGGCTTTAGATTTCTCTATTAATTGTTATTTATAGTGATCTTAGTTTGGCATTGATCAACTTTGAAGACTTTATTATCTTCAAAACAAAAGAAAAGAAAAACAACTTAGAGGGGATTCCTTAAGACAAAACCCTCTTAAATTGGGGGTCCATTGTCCAATGTGCATTAGTTGTGGGGTCCTTGTCAAGCAAAGGTTTGTCAGCGGCTTTATTTTGTATTTACTGTACACTTTACATGCTGTTTATGCTTAAGTTATATATTTCTATTGCATAATAACACAATACCTCCATATACTGCTGCAGGCTCCTGGTGCGTCCGGACTGCGGCTCCTCCAGGTGGATATGAGTCTCGAAGAGGTCATGTATATCCAAGCCATTCTCACCCGCTGCATCTAAGCTCTTCCTGAGTTGAACACATGCTTCTATGTCCTGAGGCGTGTATCCTCTTTGCTGAATCAAACGACTGTCACACTCATTGGATGGAGAAGAGCCAGAGGAACGGATGGAGTAGGTGAGGCTGGGGGGCAGCAGGGACGGACCACACTTAGTCCAGTCCAATGGTGGAGAGGCTAAAAAAAAGAGAAAAGGAACATTTGAAGGTGAAGCGGTGTGTGTGTATATTTCTGATATACTCTTGTGTGTATATTTCTTACATGCGCTGATACTTACTCTCCACAGTGAACGCATGGTGAGCAGGTGTGTCGCGCAGTTGCAACTTCATAATACACGACTCCAACACAATGTTATCACCGGTGTTGAGGTTACGTAGTTTGACTAGAAACAAAAACAAAATAACAAATCTGAAATAGAAAGCCGCAAAACACACAATCTATTATTAACAAATTATTGTTCCCCAATTACATATTGATCTATCTTATAATTTGCTTCTAAACGAATAAGATGAATAGTGCAACATTAAACTGATCTGTTGATAAATGACTGAAACAATTAATCAATTGTCAGAACTCTAGTTCTTGACAATCAAGGGCTTCTTTTTTAAATTTATGGTTTTGTTTGTATTTAAGTTAAGTTACAATTTTTGGGTTTCATATGACTTTTATTTGACTTTTGTGTCATGCAGACAAAGTGCCCAATCCTCAGTTTACAGGACATACGTAACATAAGTTTTACATTATCTATCGTCATTTGATATGAATGTAAAGTGTACTGAGACACTTAAAGTTAACAGACTTACAAAGAAATAAAGATTACCTTGTTTAATTATTATTTTTTACTCTTTCCAATGCAAGGTGATTCAAACTATGTAGCTGAAAACGAACAAGCGAGGCAACCTTACACAACTTTATCGAAAGTAAGTTAAAAAAACTAAAATCTAACTCTACCTATACCCGGAGAGCAGTATCCCCGCATCATCAGGTAGTTGGTGTGTGACGCTTGATGTGCCTTCACTTCCAGTCTTTTTTTCCCCTCACACTCGTCACCGTCTTCATCATCATCCTCCTCCTCTTCCAGTGCTGCCATACTGAAAAGCCACAGTTTAGATAAATGGCAGTGAACACTTCAAGAGAAGTTAGGCCTCAAAACAAATTTTGTATTGTATGTAAACATCATATTCTGGTTTCAGAAACCTGGGGAGTATTTCAAAAAGCTGGCTAACTGAGTGAGCCTGACTTCTGGACTTGAATAAAACCTGGAACCTCTTCAAGTCCGGAACATTGAATAAAGTAAAAATAGCTGTTCTGGGTTAAATACCCACTATTCTGTTGAAGTACTCAACAACCAGGATACTGTTGCGTGTAAACCACTTATTCAGGTTTCTAAACATTATTTGTTGGTACAGAACATCGAGACTGAGATGGAGAGAAATCGAGACACTTCTGCAGTCAGATGATTATAAACCTGGATACTGTTATGATCATGTATGTATGGTAGGGATGTACCGACACACTCAACTCACAGTTTGATACAAATCAAGATACTGGGTTCATAATATGATGTGTTTTTCATCTCACCATATTAAATATTCACATAGCTGTATCACAGTTTAACTGTCTTGCTTTATATCTTTACAGTCACAATGCATGGATATGAATAACAAGGTTTTTCATGCGCTGTGTAAATGCAAAGTCCCGTAAATAATCAATCATCAGGATAAGACTCAAAACATGTAAAGAAATGCAGCAGCTATTTGTATTTCTAAGCCACACTTTTATGTTATTTTCTTGCACAAAAGTTCAATTTGATGGGCTGCAAATCCTAAAATCTATATTTTACCATTACCTAATTTGGTTAGTAAAGTTAAGAACAGCAGTGTTCTCGTTATGTTGTTCATCCTGAACTGTGCTGCAAATTCCCTGGCAGCCATTTGAAGTTTCGTACAGGAAATTGTCCCTCAATCAAAAATGCTGTTGACTCAAACCATGTTTAATTGCGATATACTGTTTATACTTCAGAAGGATTTCAGATAAACAACGTATGATAATAACAGCAGTAAATGGGTCACACAAATGGGTGAGGTCAGTTTACTCAAATTACAAGGAAGTAGTTATGAAATCTTAAAAAGAAAATGAAAATCACTCTGGATATTCTCCCCTAGACCAGGGTTTTCCTGTTAATCAATAGTATAGACATAAAATGTTATAAAATAACTAAATCTTATCAGACAGGGATCCCTAAAACTACATCGTATCGGCCTGGTGTGTATCAATCCGGGGGTCAACATCAAGGTTGAGAACCACTGCCTTAGACTTTGAATACAATAACATGCAGTGATGCTTGTACAGGGGTTATAACTTACCTCTTGACTACATCATTGTCCACCAGGTTGCTGTCCACCACAACGATCGGTTTAGGTATGGAAATGTACACATTCAGCAGTCCCAGAGTCATCAGGCTGAGAGAGACCACACAGGCTCCACCTGGAGAGTCCATAGAAAACCGCATCATGTCCGACACATCTGGAGGCTCTTCTGAAGCTTGAGGTGCTGAGTTCGAGGTAGAAGCTTTGGGCAGATGATCGTCTGTCTGCTCTCTGCCAGATGGATCTTCACCAGGACCAACTGTGAAGGAATCTTCTGTGTTTTTCTGTTCACTTTCTGTTCTTTGTTCTTCCTCCACTTTCTTTTGGTTGTTCTCTTCTTTATTTGCTGAGTCATCGTTTGCATTCTCTGGTTGTACCTCCGGTTCACTCACTGGTTTCCCGCCTGCCTTCCGTTCACTTTGTTTTCTTTTTATTTCTGACTCTGCTCTTCTCTCCACCCCCTCCTCCTCGTTCTCGGACCTGTTCTTGGTTTCATGGTAGAATAGAGTGACAGGTCTGTCGTCTCCCATCCCGTTATTAATTAGACTCCTCATGAACCGGAAGGAATCGGTGCACAGCGAGTGAGGAAAGCGCCACGAAAAACACCTGTCAGGGGAGGTGGAAGAGGGAGAGGCGTGAAAAATGAACGCTTTGCACAAAACAGTAAATGATGACAACAGAAGACTTTTTTGACCAAATATTTCCAAGAGCTAAACTCTGGAATGACATCTAAAGCTGGTGGGTGAGTGTGCCTCGCTAGATTCAGCAAACGCTCCTAACTTCAGATTTCTGTGTAAATCACCTGCGTAAAAATAAATAAAAAAAGTAATGCCACCTGTGTATAATGGCTTTCATGAGAATTGAAACTTTAAAACAAATGCCCAAATAATACCATATGAGGCTACACGGTGTGAGAATTCAGAAGAAGTAGAAGTTCTGGTCTCAGACATCTAAAAAGGAAAGTCTATCATTTTCTAAAAACTTTAAATTTGAAACGGATACAGGAAGCGTTGGCTTTGGGAGCAGATTAGAAAAATAAATAAACACTGCTGCCACTATTTGAGGAAATCCCAGTATTTTCCCCTCGGGTGGCTGTGTACCTGTAGTAGGACTGGGACAGCTGGTAGGACATGGGCAGGATGGGCAGCGCTCGGTTCTTCTTCGGCCCAAATGGCTGATTGACACGGCGGCGGTTGACCAGACCACTCTTCCTGCATCGTATGAACGCTCGACACAGCAGCTCCTGGTCATACTTACTGTACATGTGGAAGGCCTAAGACAGAAGACAGTTGAATAAGCAGATGTTTTGGGTAAAAACCAGGACAAATGGACTAAATTTTAGAGTTGCCTTTGCTTAACTTTTTACTTATTTCTATTTTATGGTGTTTTCACTTTTCTTAAGTGTATATTTTTGTGTATATTTTGCTTTATTTGTTTTTATTGTGAAGTACTTTGTGATGTTCTGCTCCTGAAAGGTGCCATATAAATGTGAACAGAGGAAGAAAATTAAAGAAGGCCACACCTGAAAGGATCTGGAGGACTTCATCTGGCTGTTGTTCATGGCCAAAGTGCTCTGGATCAGGTTATGTAACACTATGGCATGAATGTCATCTGTGCTGCAATGCAAACACACACAAATTACAATTAACTGATACCATAAAACCCCAAATTTAATCAGTGGAGGAAAATCTAAAAATGAATCCTTACCAGGTGAGAACATCTTTGCATGGCATATGCTTTCCACAGGCTATTGCTGAAACCCTAAACCTGTAACACACATAAAGCATTACATTACAAACTACACTCAACTCCCAGCCGTCACTGCTTGTCTAAAGTCCGAACCTCCTCCTCTTCTTACCGTGAGAAGAGCTCATGTTTTGTGTCAGGCACGTTCGTATCACACGGGCTCTGAGCGGTGCTGAACTTCTGTCTGAGCAGCCTCACATACTCCGAGAACACTTTACCACAATCCTAAAACAACACAGGCATAAATATAACTTCAGACTTTCAAGAACAAAAATCGGGCAACGATAACATCAAAAAATCAAAAAAACACACCTCTGGATTGTTTGGGTCAGCCGGTTTTTTCTCCTCCAACAATCTCATCAGAGTTTTATCCTGGTACACCTCAGCCAGACAGATCCTGCGACACATTGCTGATGAATAAAACTGAATGTTTTTGTTTATAAATGTGCATGTTTATATTATTATTACCAACCTGTAGTTCAGAAGCGTCTGAGGATTTTTTAAGATGTATTTTGTGCGACGCCCGACAGCGACAGATGTTTTATCCACCGATATCTCAAACTCTGCGTGGAGCAGGTCTCTTACCACACAGTGAGGTACAAATGGCCTTTTTAACTGCAACACATTACCAATATGCTTTGTGCTTTGATCTTGAAACAACTAACAAAACAAGTGAGAACAAACTTGACTTGACACAAAAAATATAATTATCATCAGAATCATTATCAAAAACAGGTTTTGTTTTATGTAAACATTTTATTAAGTGTTCTATGTCAAAACATCTATAATAATATAACTGTTTATGTCACAATTTAGCCTTTATTACATAGTATGCAGTATATGAGTAGACAGGAAAGGAGGGATAGGAAGAAAGTGGTTGACAAACAAAGGGTTCCTGTCTAAACAGCAACCAAAGACCAAAGATGTTGTGATTACATGGCCAGCAGTGTCTTAAACCTCAATAGGTTTCTGGGCGTCCAATATTTCACAATAAAACCCTGCAAAGATCTGAAAAACGGCCAGAAAATCAACATAATTTTGAGTAGCAGGAAACCCCTGCATTAGACGATTTAAATAATAATTAATGAGTCATTTTACCTCTAAAAATTGTTCAAATAACACTTTGGTTTAATTGGCCAGTCAACATAGGCGACTAAATGATGAGGGGGATGCAGGAGGAGGAATTGCTTTGTTTTAAAGGGTCACAAACTAAAAACCATAGCTGGGAACCACAGTTTTAACACTAGTTTGTGTGGGTGTGTGTGTGTGTGTGTGTGTACCTTGCTGTTGAGCAGGTGTAAGGCCACACTGCAGAGCATCATCAGTGAGTCCTCCTGTACAGACCAGTAGACCCTCTGTCTGGTCATCATCTTCAAAGCCTGGTGGTCCGCCTCGTCATGGGCAGGTGTCCGTTTCTTGGGCTCTTTAAGGCAAATAAGAAAACACACACAACCAGTCAGCTGTCTGACTTTAGTCCATTATTGACATGTATTCATTTTTTATGCTCACACTATACCTTTCTTCTTCTTTCGTGGCGCCTTCACAACCTCCTTTTTGGTTCTCTTCCTCTTTTGTCTCTTTCCTCCGACCACCAGCTGGTTTCTGGACGCAGGCTCTATGTTCACCTGGATACAAATTGGTTTTAGCAAGGTAAACCTAATAAACTGACAACTAAGAGTATGTAAAGATAGTAAAACAATAACACAATGAAACAGACAGAACTCATACCTCAACATTTTCTGCGATTAGTGGTCGCTTGGCAGTCACATAACGAGGTTTAGTAGTTCCTCCTACAGACATAAAAGTATATTACTGAAGAGCAGGAACACCGTCACGGTTTGACAGTTAGCATTAAAAACAGGTTTGTAGGTTAATTTTGAAGGACCTCAACACAAAACACAAAAATCTCAAAACGGAGCAGCACAATGTCAACGTCACTCACATATTATACACAAATCTTTTCAGCTGTTATAGAGATTATTAATGCTGAACTAAATCAACTAAAAGCTTTGTCATGATTGGAAAGTGTTTTAGAACAAACATTCATTATGTTCCAAGCAGCAACTCACCAGCTTTAAGTGCAATCCTGAGAGCATTTTTACTCAGCAGGCTCTTCAGTCTGATTTTGTTCTCCTTCGCCTCTAAACCACTTGGGGTCTAAAAACAAAAACAAGAGACACGTGCTCAAAATACCAAAAGCCACATTTAAAACTGTCTATGCACTACATGCACATACATGTACACTTACTGTTTTGACAGAGAGTAGGTGATTGGTCCACAACCAGTTTCGTTTAAGATGAGCGAAGAACTCAGAGTCCAGACCTCCTGCTCCTTTACCGTCTCCTGGTATTAACCCCTCGTCACACACTTCACGACTGCCCCTGTGTGTGAGCGCACAGATACATACATCAGTGCTACTTTAACACACAGGTTTTTCTGTGAATTTAAACTCTGATAAAAGTTGGATTGTTAGTGAGGGAAAGCACTAAAACGCGTTAAGCAAGTACAACACTGGCAGTAGTAAAACCAGCATCAACGTTCCCATTAGGAGTGATATTCACTCGTGAGTGAAGGTTAATTGTGATAAAATCCTCTTGCTACAAATGTAAGGGTTTATTAAAAGGCTCATGGCCCAGGAAAATACACATTTTTCTTCATGTGTCTCCATGTAGTGTGGATACGCCTGCTTTATTTTACTCTTTGTTGACACTGAAAAGAATTGGTTTTAGAATACGACTGTTGGTTCATTTCTAATCTGCTGCTCCAAAATTAACCGTCCAGACCTCTCAGATGGTCTGTGATCAGGTCTGTTAACTGTCCCCAGATTCAAAACTGATTTTGATGAACGACATATCTGGAACAAATCTCCAACTCTCTACTGTTGATTTGTGTGACTCTTTTTTTCGCCTTTTTTATCTTTCTCCTGTTTTACTCTTTTTAAAATCCTATTTATGTTTATCTTTTCATATTTATATTTCCTTGTGTTTCTTTTATGTCTTCTCTGAAAATGTTTCTGTCTTATGTAAAGCACCTTTCCTTGGTGCTATACATATAAACCTGCCTATTATTACAGAGAAATCACACTCCATGTACCTGAGCAGGTATGCCAGTCCTACGAACACGCTGCGTTCATGGACAAAAGAAGGAGCAGCTTCCTCCTCTGTGACATTTCTCTTATTACGGATGACCCCTAGAAAGATGCAAACAAAGAGAAAATTATAATTTGCCATATGCCAGTGCTGTGAGTGATTAGGCTTTTATGTGTGAGTGTGTGTGTGTGTGTGTGTGTGTGTGTGTGTGTGTGCATGTACCCAGCGGTGTATTCAGGCAGACACACATCAGGTCAAACCAGTAGTTTTCTACATCTTCGGGAGTGTTGAATGTGTACTGGCGCTTCTCAAACGGTTTGTCAGGTGACTCTGTGACCAGCCAGTAGTGCGGCTCAGAGCTGGTGGTGTCAACAATGGTGGCATTGCGCTTCAGGTACAAAAACACCTGGATCAGTGCAGATATGGAGAAAAAATTAAACATGTTTGAAAAGAGAATTTATACGATGTGACATAAATTCGGTGTTTGTACAGCAAACTTTAAAGCAATGATTACGGTGTACCTGGTCTTTCTCCTTGAACTTCTCCACAGGACCAAACTGCAGCAGACCCATGTAGACCAACTTCTGCAGGTTCTCATGAAATGAGAAGATGTATCTCCTGATGTAAAGAGCCCATAAATACTCAATTTAGAATTACAATTATAATGAGTTACAGAAAGAGCAAGAAAGAAACAAAGAAAGTCACCGTTTATAAAGCAGCTGTCTCTTCATTCTGGCAGGCAGCGTTCTGATAAGATAGTGTTGCTTCACAGGGTCGTTGAGATATTCCTCCAGTCCATCCACCTGTGGACACAAGGCAGCAAATGTGTTTGAATGTAGTGCATTTGCTCTGTCTTTCCTGTGGGCCATGAACAATATTTCATAAATGTCCACAGGTACATCTCACGATCCACAAAGGAATCGACATTCAGTTTCCAGTTTATTAGGTACACCCAATATTTTGTCCAGCCCATTTATATCATTGAGGGTTAAACTAGATATTAGAATCAACTCAGTAATCAATACAGTATCCCAGCACCAAAAATTAAAACCTCCAAAAAGACTTTTTTATCCTCCAAAGAAATAAATTGGCCTGAAGGTTGACTATGACATTTAAATTTTCAGTGATAGAAACTCTTTAGTTACAGGGAATTTACTGTAAGGATAAAGAGTACATCTGCTCCTATTTTAAAAAGGACAGATGATTACTTATAACCACTACCGTATCTTACACTCTCACCTTATAATTGATCTGTATGACCTGAATGAAGACAGAGAGAGGCAGGCAGAGGAGCAGATCACCAACCATCGCCCAGCCACTGCCGAACTCCTTTTGTACACGGACAGGAGGCATGAATCTCTTCCATGACTCTTCGTCAACATACACTATCAGAGACAGGCAGAAGATAACAGACAAATCATCATGATTAGTGGAAAAAAACCTCTTTCTCGTCTCAATAATTAAAATAACTACAATATGTCTACCAACATTTCGTAGTAAGTCACAATATGCAGTGATAAATAACAGTATGTATGTAAATCCTGCACTGACTAAAGTCATTAAGAAACATAAATGGAGGACTCATTCAAAAGAGACACAAATGTTTTACGACAGGAGAGTTCCTACCCGTGATTCTCTCTCACCTTTCATGTCAGACTGAGAGTGGCCATGTGCTGTTTTATCTTTCAGCTCTTCCTCATCATCGCCGGATGATGTGACATCCAAGTTTGACAAATTGGAATCTGCAGTTTCCTGTTTTTCCTCGTTTTCTGGAGGTTTGGCATCAGGATCAGAGCTGTTGGGGTTTGCTGGTGCTTGAGAGGTTGAGCGGGAGCCATTGGAGTTGTGTCTTTCTGGGTGACCGTAAATCAGGTACCAGAGGAAGTTATGAATGGCACGCAAACGATGCATCTTAGGTTGGAAGCCAAAAGTCTTCCCCAACCCCCGAACTATGAAAACAGAGACAAGGGGACAAAGATTTAGAGAAGAAATATATATAATCTTGAGGATATCACTACAGTGCATATACGGTGAAAAAGACACTTAAATGGAGCAGCAAAGTGCTAAGAAGTTGCAGGACTCTTGATGTTTCTTGAATACCACACCAGATACCTACTGTGCTAAAGATAGATTAAAGCTGCAATATTCAACATTCCTGCATTAAAATATCCGTACACACTAGAAATAAGTTATATATATGTTACTGATTATCCCAAATGTTTCCAACAATGTTCAAACCCAAAGAAATCTGCAATTTTATTCAGATTGCGTTTCACCAGTCACCCGTCATAGGGTCATATCCTTTTTGGGCGTGCGTCAGTATTGACGATGACAAGCTGAGTGCAAATATTGCAATGGTGATGAAGAAGTCCCATGATCCCATTGTACTCTATGACATCATCAAAGTTTGTTTATTAAACTGTGTTATTGTTTTGATGTGTGAGACCCCTGGCGGCTGAACTTGCATATCGTATGTTTAAATAAATGGTTTACTTGGTCAGTTTGGTATCAAGCTGGACATACATGGCCTCCCCAAAGTGGTCACTCTGAAGCTTTTTGTACATTCCTTGGCTTATTGTTTATCATTTGTATGCAATAGCTGACATTGGTTATTTTGAAGAGAGAGAGACACAAATTCTCACTACTTGAGTACAATTCTTTTTTCTGCTGTCAAACCAAACCTGTTGTGGGCTTGAACTCGTCCTCATCTCCCTTTCTGTCATCTTTGCCCTTCAGGGAAGTGCTGCCAGTCAACTCCTCATTCTCTCTGGCTTTCTCTTCAGCGTGCTGCAGACTGAGTGGCAGAGGAAGATCAACAGATTAAAAGTCAGGTTTGAGTAGGCACATCATTTAAATTAGACAAAATTATAAAGTCCAAGGAGACAGACAGAGGGAGAGAAGAGAAAATATAAGAACAAAACTTGACACAAAATTGGGGTGACCACCGAGCTGCTACTCAGACATCCACTCCATATCTCAGTGAATTATTTGGTTCGTGCTCACCGTAAAGCTGAGTAAGAGCTGGAGATTCTGAAGCGGATCTGTTCAATGAGTCGGTTCACTATGTCATCGTTGGGTTGAATGGACGGATGAACGACCATTTCAACCTGAACGTAGAAAAACATCAGACCGAAAGAGGTGGTTAGTGGTGGGCAAATATTAACAATTAACAAATATACTATCTCTTTTCTAGTCTAGGCTCCGTTTTTGTTAATTCGCCATGTTAGTAATTTTCATGAGTCATAAAAATGTCAAAAAAACAAGACAACAGGGCAGAAAGTGGTTTAATAAGACCTGTATAAGCAACTGCTTGAAAATGTTTCTTACTCTTATCCCTTTTCTTAGTTTCCTTTTTAATACACACAAAACCACACACACACACACACACTAGGGGGACAATGAAAGGATAGCAGTTAAATGAATTAAATACATTTTAAAATAGACCTGGCCTCAGCTGGGTCCTGAGGGGCCCTTTATCATTTGTGGTTAGTAGTTTTATTTTAACACAAGCAGTGGATGCAATGAGGCTTGTAAGTATAACTAACAATCAAGGTGTGTATTTACCTTCTTGGTGATGCCATCCTGTATGACAGTGGTCTTGTAAATCCTAAGCAAACCTTCTCTAGACAGTCCGTGGACGAGACGTAGAATAGTCTTCCTGCAACACTTTGAGCTGAGTCCATCCTGCTTCTCTTCCTCATTGATCATCTTCTGTAGCCTGGAGAAAGACAGCATGTTGACATGTTTTTCTCTCTCTTACTGTGGGGTAAAATGCTTTGAAATTAATGGGAAACATTTAAGAAAAACTGACGGGAAAAGACCCTCTATGATTTTGAAGCTGCGGACAGCCTCAACGATCAGGTTCTTCCTCCTCAACAGGCGGTATGTTTCATGAGACCTCTCCAAAGACTTTTTGTATTTAACATGTCCACGGCCCTGAAAGAAGTAGATGTTATATTCAGCACTCATCTCAAACAGCTGGAACAACACAGTGAACAAGAAAACCCACTAAACCCACCCATCAGACTGACCTTTGTCTCAAAAACATCTTTAACAACCACAACGTTGTTGCCTGCTGGGTTACCGACAGCATCCACCACCTCACTCTGAGGCAAAGGGCTGGCAGGACTTGAGCTGGATTCTTCCTCCTCCTCATCTTGAGCTTGTTCTGATAGAACAGACAGTCTGAATTCAATATGATTAAACACAACAACGGAAAACATATAATATACAGTATATGTGTCATGGAAAAGGAGTTTGATTCTGAAGAAATCACAATATCAAACACTGTGTGTGGGAGTGATTATGTGGATTAATATTAATACTTGAGAGAAAAAAACATCAACATCTCAATATCCATATGCAACTGTATTTAGTAACGTCATCAAATAATGCTTATCCCATTTTAAAAAAGCGGTTTAGGGTTTTAATAGCAAAATAAATTAAGTCTTTACAGTCTCATACTGTGGCAGATTTTGGTGCACTTTCACTTGTCACTCATATTGACAAACCCACAGATAATTTAAAAACACCACTCTGCAGATCCTCTCGGCTCAACGGATTGTTTTAGCGTCTTTCAGCTAATTGTTTTGGTTTTACAGCCACCAACTTTACGGTTTTGGTTCAGTCTCAGCACTGTAACCAGTGTTGTTTTTGGCCACAGCAGGTAGCTATGTTTGGCAGAAAAGCTCTAAAAATTCACTGCACGCTACCTGCTCGACACCAAACTGCAGACAGACACTAGCTGGTGACTATCAGTTGCTCTGATTCTGCTGGATGTGAAAATAAGCATCTGTTGTGAGCCATATCGACTCAAGAGGTGCTGATATGTGGGACAATGTTGTGTTTACAAATTATTTCCAAAGCCCACAAGTTTCCTTCAAAGCTTGACTGTTGCTGAAATGTAGCTGCAATGTAGTCGTTTAGGCCAATTTCTGAAAACTACCTGCTTCTGGAATGGACACTGAGTCAGGCATTGTACTGGTGATGGATTTGGTGCAAGCTGGAGTTTCACCTGAGTGATGACATAAAAGAAATTAGAAAAGTGGGACAACATTAAGAGCTGAAACTGTCCATTAAACTCAACTCATTTTGTTATGAAATGTACAAAGGTTTCACAAGTACTCACATTCATCTGGTGTAGGTTGTACAATTGGGATCTCAGGTTGGGTAGTTTTCCCACTGCTTTTCTTTCCTGCTGTCTTTCTTTTTGCTCCTGATTTCCGTCTTCCTTTACCCGCCTCTTCATCCAAGCCTTCATATGCTGTATCCACTTCTCTATCACCGCACTTCTGCCCGGCTTCCTCTGCATCTTCGTTTCCTCCTCCAGCAGCTTTCTGAATCTTCTTCGCAGCGGGAGTTTTGGGCTTTTCTTTTGCTGTCGACTTTGGGGTTGATGGTGTTTTAGGGGTGGCAGGTGAAGTAGAGTAAAGAAACTTCTTCCGTTCCTGCTCCTTAGCAAACAGCTGGAGTTGATTACTCACACCCACACACCTGTCGGGAAGCGAGCAGAACAGCATTTGGTACAATAGTATTTGATATGATGTAATGGTAAAAACAACAAAACATTTAAATTTGGTTCATAGATACACACTTGTGACTGATAAATTTTGTAGTCCTCTGCCGACCCTCATCCTCCATGAATCCCTGCAGGGTGAAAAATATCACAGATAGTGTTATACAGTGTAATACAACATGTGATATAATATACAATATATAACTACTACTTTGGTTGTTTGCATGTGGTGACTCATTTCTCTGGTTAATTTTGAGTCATCTGTGTTGTTGTATTGGGCCGTAATATAATCAAAGGTGTGTCCTATAATTTATATCTGCGAAGAAGCAAAACAATCAATACAATATAATACAATACAACATGGCGAATTACAAATTACATTACATTTTAATCAGCTCGCCATCATATCTGGCATACATCACACCATTTCATAGAGGAAGGGTTTTCTTTGTCGTGGTTGACCTCTGGTGGAGGTCGTGGGTGGGACGTCACAACATATCCGACAATTGAGAGTGTGTCCTGCAGGCATGATTTTATTCATGTTCTTACATCCCATTATGTAAGACATTTTTCCAAACTCTCTGACAGCATGTACACTATTCTAAAAGACTTCAAAATGTTACACTTCATTGAAGATTCAAGCAGTTTTTGAAAATAAGTAATACAAACAAATAATATATAAGGTTATAGAGCAAATGTATGTATGGGAAACATTGTATTAACAGACTAGGTCTTACCTTAATCACACCATAACTGTCCAGCCTTCGGCAGATCATACGAGATTCCAGTTTACCGACGTTCATCCTAAAGCCAATACGACTCTGAGGGATTCCCTTTGTTCCACAGGCTAGTACTGCATTACAAGAAAAAAGGCATCAGGAGGAATTATTAAAAGAGTTTAACACAATTTGGAGGTTAGATAATTACAGTGCAATCAATAACCTTTTGGACAATAGCATTTCTTTGCTGTGTTGTCTCTGTCCCCTTGAACATCGCATCTCTTTAAAAACAATGGATTTGAGGGGAAAGTGCTGACTTTTAGCATTGATTTGCCCAATCACTGTCTTACTCTAGTATGCACAATGTATAGTACTCCTTGTTAGACACAGAATACCTAACCTTCTGTTAAAGTGGTGGCTTCTCGTTAATTAAAACTTTATTCAGACATGACAGGACAGTTAAAGAGAAAGCTATAATGCTTTGTAAAAAAATAAAATATTAAGGAAGAAACGTTGTCAGTTGTTAACTTAAACTTATTTTTAAACTTATTGACCATCATTCTAAATATAACATTTACATAACAAAGTGCCTGTCTGAAAGGGGACTGAACACCAAAACAAGACGTGGAGAAAATGTGTCCACATGCTTCTGGACTGCCGTACCCTAAACTATCCTGATTAATCCATTTTATTTGCCAGAGGAGCGTAATCAAACCTACCAATGTGATATGCCTGTGTGAGGACATCTTTCTCCATGATTCGCCCCTCTGAAGGGAGAGCTCTTCGTCTCGCTCCAGTGTCATCTTCTTCCTCCTCGTCCTCATCATCGTCATCGTCGGTGACGCCCTTCCTCGTATACGGCTTTAACAGTTTCAAACAGCGCACAAGCACTTTATTCCCTGGAAAACAAAGTGAAACGATGCAGTGCATTTGTTTAGTCTGTGGCAAATACAAATCTGAATATAGTCACCACACAGTTATAATAAGCCTGTTATAGTTAAATGCACTTTTAGAAGTTTTTTGATTGCTTGGACTGTGAGATGCAGTTGAAAGTTCTGCAGAAAGTTAGTAAGTGGCCCTTGAAATAGTTTTATTTTGTCAAGCTACTATTTGCATGTCAAAGAATGAACTTACTCATCTTTTTACATTTTCTACATCAACACAACACATCACTACATTACTTTAAAATCTGTGACTTTATGAACTTTTCTCATCATATCTCATATTAAACTAAACCTATAAAAAAAAATACTTTATGTCGAACTGCACAGTGTTTAATTAGTGGGAATGGCGAGTCAGTAAAAATACATCAATGTGATTATTATATCGTTATGTCTGTGCAGCAAAGTAAAGCTCAAACTATTGATTGATTTATGATTGATTAATAGTTTAGTCAACCTATAGAAAAGTGATTTGCAGCAATTTTGATAACTTCTTATTCATTTAAATAATTTTCAGCCAACAATTCACAGCCTCAACTTCAGAAAAATTTTCTGCTTTCCTTTGTTTTAACAGTAAATTAAATATGGCTGTTGGTAGACTAAAACAAACCATCTGGGCTGGATTGGACAATTTTCTGACATTTTATAAAGAATCAAGAAAATAATCGTAGGAGTAATCAATATTGAAAAATAATTGTTGGTTGCAGCTCTACACACAACACAGTGAGACATGGAAGTAATCCATGTTTATGTCCCAGAGAGTGAATGATACCATGATAATAAGATAATGCTGGTGAGTTTCATAAATGACCCGTTATGTTTCGGGGATTTCATCAACTAAATATTAAGAAAGCAGTTTATAGTTTAAATATAATGTAGATTTTAAATAATTCAGTCATAGCTTAATTAATCAGTTTGAGATGAATCATTGAAGCTAAATATAACACATTAAAACATTTAAAGTAAAAACAGAACAGAAGCAGAAACTAAATGTGACCACACAATGAATGTATTGTCGTAAGTTTTTTGGTTTTGATTTTACTTCTGATATTGTGATGATGTACTCTGATCATACTGTACTGTTATTTAATTATATCAAATAAACTGGTGGGATGAGCACATATGTACTGGTGCTTCAGTGCCACGTTACCTTTTTTGTTGGTGCAGGGCCCGGCGCCGGGATCCAAGTCCTCCAGAGGGTACTGGCAAAACTCAACCAACTTGGCAGATCGCATGTAGTGAAAAACACGCTTGACGGTATTGTCATTCAAATTCTGCTGGAAAACACACAGTTGTTACCTCAAACGGAAAGACAAACGCACACAGACCAACAGACACTCACAAAGAGATACTTACAAGTTGTTCTCTGAGTGCCATCAAAGTGGCGATCTGACCAGGTGACTGCTGGAGAAGGTTGGACACGCACTCCATCAGTATGTCATATTTCGTCCTCCTGAAAGAGCAGAAGGAGTTAAGAGGAATTTCTGCAGGAGAGGGAGTGGCACTGACAGAGGAGACAGACTAGGAATGCTCCTAAATCTTAATACTGCATTTGTAAAAGCACAAACTGGGCTTGTTCCTTCTAAACATTTTCAGTATTGGTATTCAGTATTCTGCAGGACACAGAATGGTAAAATATGCAAGTGGCTGGTAGATTTGCTTCGTCTGTTGAGTAGCTAGTAAAACATTTGGCTGGTGAACAAAAAAGTGAATTATGCAAATACCTGAGTAGCACGTCTATTGGAGGAGGAACAGCACATTCAACTCAAATAGCACCC
>NW_023339729.1:24156503-24157339 GCF_004916995.1 Morone saxatilis | reverse complement strand
CAATAATAGCGCTAGCATGCTGATGTTTACTATGTTTACCCTCTCTCCTTAATGCGTGTTAGCATGGTGACATTTTCACACTTGACGAGAACGTCATTAGTTTTGCAAGAATTTGGCCAGAAACCAAAAGTTAATTAAGATTTGAGCAGATTTTTGTGGCACTGAATTAAAAGCTAAAACAAACCAAAGATAAAACAGTTCATCCCCAGGGGACTAAATTTCATGGAAATCCATTCAATAGTTGTAGATACATTCACTCCAAATCACAAATGTCAACCTCAGTGGCAGTGGAGAGGAAAGGTCAAGGGATCATTACTGGGCTTCATCCTCTGGGAACCACGAACGTCTGCACAAAATGTAACTTAAAACCAGATATTTCAGTCTGGATCGAAGTGGTGGACACACAGACCATCAAACAACTACTAACATGGATATAAAGTATTGAGCCCGAGACTTCACCTAACACATATTAGAGAGACTGCAATGGGGGCATAGCAGGCTGTTTCTCCCTCTCCTGTCTATATGTACAACATGAAGAGTGTTGAGAATTAGAAAAGAGAACCCGGACCATGAACAGACCTGTTTACGTGGAAGCGTTTGAGCAGCAGAAGGATGGAGTGTTGCTGTTGTCCTGACTTCAGCCGTGTGGCATAAGACTGCATGCTGATGAGTCCATGTCTGACAAGAGACTTCCTCATGTAGTGCAACTTTCGAGCATCGATCCTGTTGAAACATAACACTGGCTGTTACACAGTGAACATCTAAACCGCGGCCTGTAACACAGAGTGAACACGAAGCAGCAACGACACTCTGCTAAACGAGTGTGTGTGTGTGTG
>NW_023339729.1:24147904-24156403 GCF_004916995.1 Morone saxatilis | reverse complement strand
GTGTGTGAGTGTGTGTGTGTCTCCTACTTGAAAGAGCTTCCGTGCAGATCTCGTTGCAGCTCTCCTTGCCATCGAGCTCGGCCCACTCGTTCCAACACGCAGTAAGAGTCGTCATTGAGTTTCAAATCAGGATCGCTCTCAGAACCAATCAAGGTCCTGAATCGCAACGTCTGAGACGCCACGACAACGAGCCGTCGGCCATATCTGAGGAGGTATCGGTTAGAGAGATGGGGGAACATGAGCGACGTAAGACAAATGTAGAACTGCATTAACATGACATTTTCACCAAAAAGAGCTCAGTTTAGTTTTTTCTATAAGAATATATAAAATACTACTAATACTGAATACATTTTGTGGCCTAAGCTTGGATATTTGGGACAATGCTGCTTACATTAAGAGAGACAAGAGTATACACAGACATATTAATGAGTGTGTACATCCAGATGTGAGGAGAATAATCTGTAATAACATGCATTGAATCAGAAAACTATATTCATATTTGTGCTTTAAGGACTTTTTTAAGTTGATAAGTCTGGAAAAGCAATTGGATTTTCTGTGGGGGTGTTTTTTTAACCTTAAATCTACTATTAAAATTCAAGCAGACTCAGCCAGATTCAGTAAATATGTTCAAGCCCATTATTTCTTTTCCTTCAATAAAAAAAACATTAATTGTGAGCAAGGTCAGCTAAAAACTAACAATGTGGACAATGTTGCCAAAACCGCAAGTGAAAGAGTTTTCATGGTTCAAGTGACTCAGTGTTTCTGTTAAATAAAGAAAATCCTTTTTAAATGCACAGTGCTTGAATCACTGCATTAAACTCACAATCCATTTGTGCATTTGAGTCATGACTGTTCACGTAGGCAGTGTGTGGCTGGATACATTTATATACCATCAAACAAACTCCACAAACCTTTCCAAAGCCTCCTCCAAGTTGACTAACGGGGTGAGGGACTTGGAGCGGACATGCTTCGTGACGTCTGTCCTCTGTTTGAAGAGAGCGCACGATCCCTGAATCCCATCCTTGTTTTCTAGAATAATATGGACTGGGTAGACGTCTTTCCATGTTTCAGAAATCTTCTGTTTTGTGTCAAAGCCCGTTTCTGGGTCGATGTCTTTAAACCTGAAAATACACACATGGGTGCAAACACACAGGGTGTCAAAACTCTGTGCAACATACGAAATATCCTAGTAAAGAAGAAGACTGTATATACTATATATATATCTTTTCATAAAAGTGTTTTTTCCCCCATGTTTCGGGAAGACTTTCCACCAGATTTATGAAACCTGGCTACGAGGATTTACAAGAATTAGTGAGGTTGTACCACTGATGTTGGGAGAAACTGCTGCTTTTAGATTTCCACACATTGGGAAAACAAACTGTGAAAAAACAGGAAAGCAAAGGGTATGACCTTTGTATATAATATATCCTTGGATAAATATAGTATAACTAATATAGTTAATTCTATAGTATAGTCAAAATTCAAATCAGTCAAGTCTTGTTTTGTCCGACCAACGATTCAAACCTGGAAATGATCTCTAAACAAGAGCATGGAGCATAAGAAATGACTTAAAATGATGATTCAGTCATCAATATCAGATTGTTTTTAGACACTATTGGGTAATTAAATGTTTAAAAAGAACTTTATATGTTTTGTATGTTAAACCTGGATTTCTAAAGTTGTAACTACAGCTGTTAAATAATCGTAGTGGAAGAGAAAAACTACAAAACTGGCCTCTGAAACGAAATTAAAGGACATAAAGTTGAATCAACACATCCAACAGAGCTCAACAAGCTTCATTAAGGTGAGACTCAATGCAGGTTAGCTGGACCTCACAGACTAAACACGTTTACAGTGTCTGTGCTTTATCTTTAAGCAGTGAAAACAGCATTTAATGATCACATAAAAACATGTGCAGGATGAAACCCCTCACCTGTCAAACAGCACAACATCCTCTCTCTCCTGCGGGAGCTCGCAGAAGTGCAGGTCGGTGTTGCTGATCAGCGACCTCCAGACGAGCTCCTTGGTGCAGTCGTCGAGCTTCAGGGGGAACTCGGGCTGTCTGCTTTCTAGTCGTATCCACAGAGAGGGAATCGTTATTCCGTCCAGCCCCTCCAAAGCAACTTCATCTGCAACAACACTCAGCGGATCCATCGCTGACGGGACGCTAGGATAGCATGGTTAGCTCGGCGACCCGCTGTCTGTAGCTCATAAGCAGTTTGTGTGGTCGCTTATAAAATTCACCCAGAGTTAAAGAGCAGATTAGGATATTATTAGTAGTATAAGTGGGTTAATTAGGGCAGATATTAAAGGTTTAAACGTGTAAAAAAAAAAAATGCTTCACCCAACTAGTCACGTTCTCCAACTAGTGTGTCTCTGTTTACGTGCTTGCGTCATGTTTCTACTTTGACCCCACGTTGTAACGTCAGTGTCGTCAGAAAACAACAGAATCCACAAGGAGGCGATAAAGTAAAGTTTCTGATTTATATCGACACTGTAAAACCACGTAAGTTCATTTAACTAAAAGAACATGTTGAACCAATTACATACATTTTTTTAAGTAACCCAAACTCAGTTTTTTAGGTTGAAAAAATAATCTCGATTAAGCCGCTTTTACTAGTAATTTTAACTGTAAGTTACAGAAAAATTACCGATATGATAACTTTTTAATAGATATTATAGAGTTTTCACAACACAAATAAAAATGACAAAATTAGTTAATTCTCACTTACTAGAAGCTACTTCATCAAGAATGTTATTTTTAACTTACACACTTTAATTAGCCTTACAAGCCTTATAAGTTTTAATCAGTTTCAACTATCTTTTGAGTTAAATGAAGTGTCCCGTTTTACAGTTTGTTTGTTTTTAATATTTTTTATGTTAATAAACTTGTACGACTGATTGTTTGTAGTTTCTTATAAATAGATACATTTAACAAACAGTCTCTGATTTATCTTCACTGATTAATTTAGAGAGATTATTTTACCGTTTTGACCAGGCAGAGAGGCTAAATTTCAGTCACACACATCCTAACATATTCTGATTTAAAAATATTGACTTTGCAGGAAAATCACTTGAAATTGAACTGTGTAATAACTCAGTAACTACCAGCTACTCTTCTAATGTGTCTAAACTTTACACTTTGAGCTATAATAGCCTAACCATTTTATACTTAATTGAACTTTTTACCACAGTATAAAGATAAGTGAAACCTCATCTACTTAAGTTACTTAAATGTATTAGTATTATGCAATAATAATATTAATACTAACAGCATTATATGGTGAAAGTATCAAAAGTAAAAATACTCATTACTCAGTCATAACCACTAACCAGTAACAGTTGAGCATTAACACGCATCATTTTATTTTGCACATAAATGTATGTAGTTTGTCATTGATGAACTATTTTATATACATTACTGACTGGTTTAATATACAACAACCCATCCGATTGTAAGTTATTTGATATCTGACATGTTTGTTTCAGGAAATGTCCATCTGCAAAGTATATAGTACGTTAGTCAGTTTAATGTAGCAGAACAAAAAGAAAATATTATATTCATCAACAATGTCTAAAGTGTTGTGAAATTAAGTATGTAGAAGAAAATAGAAATACTTTAAACCTCAAAAATAAACCTCTTAACTGTACTTAAGTAAATGTACTCCACCACTGATCATGTACAAAAGCGTTTATACGTTGGTGGAAAATACTTCCTCCTTTAACAACACAATGAAGAAATATACCTTTTTCACATTTTGACGTCACAGAAGAAGCTCAGGTGTAAATAATAAAATTAAGGATGGTTGAATTCCATTTAGCTACTCTGAAAAAAAGACTTATATGGTTTGAAATGCCAGGAGGCACTGCCTTAATATAAGGCATGTGCAATATTTCCTGTTAGGGTAAATAAATAAATAATAGATAAAAATCATACAGAGAAGAGAAGAAGTGTTTATTCAACATCTTTATTATGAAGTACCTTTTTAAAAGAAATGTACAAGTGGAACCAGCACAGTGACATCTTGGCGTTTACCTTTGAAAAACAGAAACACCATGAACATGTGGTGCAGGTCTGAAGACACATATGAAATGATAATGTACATATTTACAGCAGAGGATCTATCAGAACAGAAGTGAGCAAGCATGACTGCAGCTAAAGATACAACGGGACTGACTGAAGATAAAAACTTACATTAAAAGCATGGATTGGTTCAATAAAGATATTTTGAAAGGTAACATGATAAAGGCACTGTGTTTCACACAAACCGACAACACAACAGACGCAGTTGCTTGTTTTGTCCATCGAATCATAATCACAAGAATCATCTCTTAACAAATGTTGTCATTCAACTGTCCCTGGGCGTTCCAACAAAACAGATAAAATATATCAGAGGGCCGTAGCAGTTCGCACATAAACATTAAAACAAAATAGATAATTCAACTCATCAGGAAAACATTCCTTATAAAGAACATGCTTGGTGATTATTAAAATTACATTTTTTTATAAACAAATACATATCTAAATTTGAAATTTCATATTGAAGGCATAATGGGTTGAAGTAAGGACAAATATGTTTTCCGATCCTACGTTTTCCCTTACTGGGCAGAAAACCCAGGACAAATTGTATTTGACATTCCTGCAAGATGTACAGTAGGACCTCTTTATCTGATGGACACATTCCATTAACTACCAGCATAGATAACACAAAACTCTCAAATCGGGCCAACAGTTTGAGATCAATACTTGAAGACAGACGTGATGACACGACCAATGAAGGGATTTCCTTTGAGGATATAGCGGGTAAAAGTTTAAAAAAGTCAAATTACATTCAGCTTACATAGCTGGTGTGTGATCAGTGCATTGTCTGCACGGTGCTTTGTGGTATTCTGGCCTCATTCTGGCCATACTGCACTACTATACTGATGTGAGAAGTCTGATGGAATAGCTTGACGTTTTTGCGAAATACACTTATTCGCTGTCTTGCTGAGAGCTAGACTGAGACCATTTCCCATGTCGGTGCGTTAAATGCGAAGCTGCAGCCTGCAGATGGTTAACTTAGCATTAAGACTGGAAAAATTTAAAGTTTAAACCTTATGTCTAGTTTGTTCTAGAGCTGAAAGTTAAATTAATTGTTTAGATGATCAACAGAGAAATAACTGGTAACAATTTTGATAATTAATAAAGTATTTTTTTTAACAGAAATGTCTATCACAAGTTCCAGTTCCTAAAATGTGCCTTTTTTGTGACAGCGAATTGAAAATCTTGACTTTTCAAACTGCAATTTTTAGACACCAACTTGAGCTGCAGGCAACTGTGATCCGTTGACATTTCATAGGACAATCAATTAATCCAGAATTGATAATAAGAGGATTTTTAAAATAATCTGTAGCAGCCCAAGTTTGTTTAATTCATACAAAAGCCAGGCCAGCCCTTTCCCTCCCATTTCCAGTCTTTATGCGAAGCTAAGCTCACCTACTGCTGACCTTCCAGCATCATATTTGACGTATAGACACGAGAGGGGTATCAATCTTCTCATCTTTTTCTTATCAAGAAAGCAAATAAGCACCTTTCCCAAAAGGTCACGCTATCCTTTTAATCACTGCAGATTTTAAACTCAATATAAAGCTACGATGTTCGAAGTTTAGGAATCTGCAAGAGGAAGAAGATTCCCTTCTGCTCCTGATGAAAAAAAAAAAATCACTTGATACTTGTGGACATGTGGGACTGCACAGACACACGCTGGTAGGCATATGGGACGCACAATATGCTCTTTGGCTGAGTTCAGGCATACATGACACAGGCTTTCACACTCACCCACACCCTTCAGAATAAGCATTCTAGATAGTAATGGCACTGGCCAGGCAGGCAGGCAGGCAGGCACCTAGACTTGGGTTTGGAGTTACGTACACAGGCTCTCAGTATAGCAGAAAAATATGATGGAAATGAGGTGACAGTGTGACCTGTTAAAAAAACAACAGATACTGTGGTCAAAGATAATGCACCTGTAGTGTGTGCTCTTGTTTTTCATGATAAACTTCAAGGGTGGAAAAAAAAAAAGAAGCAATCTTGTGATTAAAATCCATCGCTCAGGAGAACAGACCTGCACGCTCAACAGGTAAACAGTACAGAATTGAGGTGCACGATGTCTTACAGAGGGAGGAAAAACAAACAAAATGGCTGCCCTGAAATGACTAATGAACTAGCTTCAAAACATACACAATAATACAACATTAAGTTGAGATATAACGAAATTAGGCTGCATTAATAAGTAATAGTACCTGCCTTGTACATACACAATTCAAATAAAATGAAACAAGTAGCTAGGATACTTGTCTTATCAAAAATATGTAGCTTTGGTAAACAAGTTGTGTGGAGAACTGTTGTCTGAACATGTTGATGTGAGAGATCACTACATGACATCTAGGAATCAAGGGTGAGAAAGTTTCAGTTTTGAGGCTATGAAGTCAACAAGAGGAGAAGCAGGCTAAAGGTCCACTCCCCCAAATCCTCTGTCCTCTCCCCTTGTAACCAGCTGATGAGGAACAGAGACAGCAAAAGGCAGCGAGACTCCCGAATGGAACAAAACTGCTTTCTTTACTGTCCCAAGCACCGATTGAAGAGTTTTCCGTGGTAATGTAGCAGCATCGTAATGGTCTGCGGAGGACAGGCTCCTCCAGAGCAGAAGTGGAAGACTACTTTATCCTCTCTCTCCTTCCAGCAGTCCCCCTCCCCCCCTCACCCTTTTCCATCCATCGCAATGGAAGTGGAAGACTGGTCAGACATCAGATTTTAACAGCGCTCCTCGAATATCCACAGTGGAGACAAGACAGGTGAAATAATTTATGTTCCTTTCCTCCACTCCGGTTGCATCCGGCCAAGCTTCTTTCGCTGTGTGTAGGTTTGATCCAGGCATGACGCAGATATCCAGATATTCCATAAAACTAACCACCTCCTTAATACTCGAGCTTCTACCATGCAGCGCAATCTCCCTTCTGTCACACATCGCTCCTTCCATCTTTCTACTTTCTTTCGTTCGTTTTTCTCACAGCTGAATTTCTATCCAACCCCAGTGTTCTCTTCCTATCTCCTTTTTTTCCCTTCCAAAATGATCTTTTTGCAATTCTGTGTCATCTTTCTGTTCCCAAATTTCAGTCAACCTTTTCCACCTTCCCGATGATCTTCTCCTCGAAGATAGGCAAGATGGCGTCATCGTCACGAACCTCCTCGAACACTACACCGCAGTCAAACTCGTCGCTCACTTTCTTAAAGTAGAACCTGCACACACACACAAAAAAAGACGTGCTTGATTATTTTGGAGTCCGACTTTGACAAAATGGTTCCTTTAAAACGGGACATTCCCACCCACACTATATATTTTGAAATACATGCATTAAATGTTCTCACCTGTAATGGCCCTTTTTGGTAAGCAGCTCCTTGAACTGGCCCAAAGTCACCACGCGGCCTTTGACTGATGTTCGGTATGGGATTGGCTCTCCACAAAAGTAGTAAGCAACCGTCATGTTCTCACACACTTGTCGCTTGCCAGACTTATGCCTTAAAAAAAGCAAGATCCATGTCAAAACACTCAAATAGGAATACATGCAAACATAGACACAAGGTAAACCCTCTGACTTTAGGGCCATACAAATAAAACTGACATGACACCTACCTCTGCTTAGCCTGCTGTAGTGCGTTCCTCCTCCTCTCCTCCTCCAGCCTCCTCCTAGCCTCCTCCAGCTGGGTAAGTGGGTTGGGAGCCGGGTTGGGGGGCATAGCTGGGTCCTGGATGAAAGGGTGCGAGGGCTGGACCTGCGTGGACGATGAGCCGGGGATGGCGGGGGACACCGAAGAGGAGTTGTTACGCAGCTGGGCAGAGACCCAGGGGTGCACAGCTCCAGGTCGCTCCACTGAAGTTGGACGTGGTGACTCACTGGTGGTTCCCGCCCTCCTGGAGCTACTGGTGCTGCCACTGGAGCAACAACAGGGGGGGAGACGGGGTTAATATCAAAGGATTTGACTAAAAATATACAGAAGAGATGCCAATTTAGAGGTCAAACAGAACAAAATCAGCAAAAGTTTGCGTCCAGCTGGTGAACATAATGGAGTTGGTGGCCATAACAGGGCTAAAGGAGAGTGAATACTTGACTTATATTCATCAGACGGACACAAACATGACTCCAGATGAATGCTCATGTTGCTTCTGTGTCTGCTGGATGTGTTAATAGACCACTGTTTGCTCGATCTTCTTGATGTGTTTACAGCTTGTTTTATGTTACACAACTTTATGTCATATTAGATACATTTCAGGGTTTACTCATCCAGTAAAGCATCTATTGTCCTGCAATTTACTGCTACTTTTAGTCTGATACACTGCTTGAATAAGTATCTTTTATCCTAGACTTTAAGCCTGGCACATCAGTTATATTGAAATCAAAATAACAAACATGAATTCAATCCATTTATAAAGTTATCTTAAAGTATTAATCATGAGAAAT
>NW_023339729.1:24136007-24147881 GCF_004916995.1 Morone saxatilis | reverse complement strand
AATATACGTATAGTTGCTCACCCATGTGTGGTCTTCCTTTGTCTGTCTCCTTCCATCATCCACTGCAGGATCTTCTGGTTTCTCTCCAGGTCCTCCAGTGGTACCTGGGTTTCCACGCCACGCCCACTCTCATCACTTTTGCCCGATGTCTCCGATGCCTTCTTACAACCTCGCCGTGATAGCGTGCTGCCTTTACTACTGTAGAACGAACAGGCAACAACATACACACACCAGTTGAGGTCATCTGAATGAAAGACAGCACGTACACACACTGTAGACCTATCAAATGTCAGCACATACAACCACACTATCCTACCTGTAACCCATGCCCTCAAGCGTGCTGGCTCCAGCCCCGTCAGCGTAGTTACGACTTCTCCCTGCGTACTGGCTGGCCGGGTCTCCGTTCCACAGGAAGTTGGCCTGCGACCTAGAGCCCGCCTCCTCCTGCCCTTCTCTTCCTCGGTGATGATACGGCTGCTTGTGGTGATGCATACCTGAGAGAGACATCACAGAGAGACTTGTTAGTGGCATGCGACTCTACACAGCATTTGAAGCGTAATATAAAGGACAGAAATCCGAAATCATGAAATGGTGGTTATCTCACACGGTTCTACACCCGAAGAGCCAATCTCTCCAGCTACGGCTCACCACGTTAACATTGTCAGGACTATAGTGTTGTTTACAAGGCTGGTGATATCTGATTGTCTGATAGAGCCCACACACTCTCATGCTGTTGTAAATATTTACTCAAGCAGTGAATTCATCCACTGCTGAAAATAGTCCCCACAAGTACCACTTATTCCTGTTTGAGCAAAGTTTGCTAAAAACTACAACCTGCCAAGAATTTTTGGGAAATTACTGAGCTTAAAAAAAAAAATATATATATATCTGTGACTTGTTTGTTGAGATGTATATCTTTAGTAGGAACAATGGCCTTGTGACTGACACAGACAGAGCAGGGGAGTCGGAAAATAAGGATGGAATGACGTATAGTTGGTTTGGGTCTTTTCATTGAATTTGTTCACAATAAGAAAACAGGTGGATGTTTTAATGTTCGCTGTACGCTGGCAGTGTGTTTGGAAGTTTGGTCTCACCGATCTCTCACCCCTTCCCCTCCCCAGCGTCTTACCTTTGACCCCAGCAGCAGGCAGACTGTGACCTCCTCCTCGGTGTGGGGGGTAGTGAGGTGGGCCGATTCCCCCGTCAGGTGAACGCGATGATTTGGGAGGAGAATGCCGACCTCCTCCTCCTAAGGTGCTGTTGGTTGCCCCCGGCGACTGGCAGCCTGGCGTTTTCATCACGCGCTGTACATGCTCATCCAAAATAGATTCTGGGTCGTCGTCATGGGAATCCTCCATGGCAACCAGGCCGCCATAAGTGGCGACTGTTGCCGTGTTAGCAGTGGTCTCTGAATAACGGGCGCCGTAGAGGGGTGGGAACGATGAGGGGAGGGGGGGTTGTATGCTATGAGAAGACATGGAGGTTGTCACGGAGATGTCAGCATCGTCCCCCTCTTCTTCCTGTTGGGAGATGGAGACAAATATTATTATTATATAACTGGACATACACGACATACGAGGCCAAGGAGTGAGGGAAAACTCTAGAACTGTTTTACTATCACTAATATCACTTTTTCTTGTTTTTCAGTTTTTTTCCTCCCTGAAAAATAAAACTCACCCGGGAGGAAAAACATATTATTTTGCCAACATTTAAATTTTAAGCTGTATGCACAAATGACTACATTCATTTAACATTTAGAACAGAGTTCAAATTCCACCAAGCAGATCCATAAACCCCATTTAGCTTTTATTTCCAGTGTATGCAGCTTGTTGTATAACAGCAGAAGTACATGAGCCATTTTTAAATATTACGTGCATGAAGGTTCTGTTTAACTGCTTAGTAGATAAAAATCGCTTTGGAAGCCCAACATGAACAAAGTAAAACATATTTTACAATTAGGGCTGTAGCTGGGTCACTGGTTTCGGACAAATATTGGATTTTTGGACGAAGGAGTGATAAAACAGATTTCTACACTGTCAAAGAAATAAGTGTGCTTCCCAGACATAGTTCAGTTATAAATTCCTAACACACCATCAGTGTTTCTCCTGCGCGGCTGCTGAACTCACTGCGAGCTAATAAACCAACCCATCTAACCCTAACCCACAGTTTCACATAACTAACAAGATAAATTGTAAAAGTTCATGTTCAATTTCACTCACGATTCAGTACGTATTTCTGAGGAACAACATGAACTCGAAGCACAAGGAGCACACACACACACACACACACAGAGTAAAACACTCACCAGTCGTACTCTCTTCAGCCTCTCTTCGAGTCTTTCCTGAGCCTCTCTCTCTCTGAGAACTGTCTCCAGCCTGCTGATGAGCTCCGCTGCAAACCTCTCAGGCTCTACGTGGATGTCCTTTGGCATGCGGTACGTGCGCTGTATATACACACGAGCAAAAAAAATTACATACCACAAATTTCTATACACGTCTGCTGCTCCTCATTTTTGTAAATTAACACGTAAATCATCAACAAATTTAGGCAGGAATAAAATAATAACCATTAAATGGCACATAAAGTGAAAGACATAAAACTGTGAAAGCTCAAAATTGTTTTATAGTTAAATAATATAACACCACCCTCAGGTATTTGTTGTCGTCTGCTACAGTAATAATTAAAGCTGCACCCGCACGTTGATAAACAAAATTCCTGCTGATATTTGAATTAGGTCGCCTGGGCTTATGTTACCATTAAGGCCATGTGACTACAGCTGTGAATGGTGATAATGAGGCTGTATAACTCACAGGTATATGAGGTAGGGGCACACGTCCATTGGCTTTGGCACTTTCATGCATCTCTTTACGATGCTGCTTCCGATATCTGTATGGAGGAATACCATCTCTGTACACGAGGACACGGAAAAAAAACAATTAGACAGAAATCTTAACATTTAGTCCGAAAACCCGAATGAGCAGGATTGTTATTACACACTGTTTAAATCCAGAACTGAATGAAATCAATCAATAAATAAATGCAGTGATTCTGGGTTCATCTGTGTGTACTTACACACTGCTGTCGGTAAGTGACAGTGTGTCTGCATCACTCGACATGCTCTGTTGCTCACTGTCGTTGGCACTGGTTGCTGGAGCACGAGCGTAGCCCATGTTAGCGTAGTATGGGTTGACCGGCTCCCGCCAGGGCCTGAGGGTGAGGGGAGAGATTGTAATGTAGTGAGCTAACATTAAAATGTTTATACATGTACATGTTCATACACACACAGGCAAGGGTCAACATAAAGGCAGGAGTAATCCGTGAATTGTGAGGGTTTTTCCAATTACAATAAACATTATTTCTTTGAGCAGGACTTGTTTCGTTGCATCTGACTCAGCAGGGTTGTTTTCCTGCTCGTTTTAACCATCTATCTATCTCTCTGTATCTAATATCTAAGACTTATTTTTTTTTCAGTGTCCAGATAACATTTTGTTATGTTCACACAACTTGTAACAGAACATTTAAATTTTATACAGAAAACTATAGATTTTAAGTCACAGGCTAACAGTGTTGAAGGGATAAAAAACAGTTTAACTAAACAATCAACAGACTTTTCCTATGATGAAATGTAATTGAATATGTTTGTTCTCCTTGACATAGTATGTATCAGAAAAGACTCTCGCATTGGCACTAAAACAAACTATTAATGGGTAAAAAAAACTGGTGTACAGTAGACATGGTGGTATTAAAAATATTTCAATATTACAACTTGTGGTGGCAAATTATATAACCTTGTGGTCTTCTTTATGAACCCAAGAACTTTGACACACACAGACACACACCTGTACTCTCTGCTGTCTGGCCTCCTCCTGTTGGTCGAGGCTCTCTGCGGTGCTGTCTGCATCAGCAGGCTGTGAGTCAGCCTACCAGCTGGTGTGTCTCCACACTCCTCCTCATCTTTCTCTTCCTCCACCTCCCCCAATCCTCCTCCTCCTCCTCCACACCTAAAATCAGATTAAATCCTATCCGTTAGTCAAACATCAGAAACGTGAATTATTTCACAGGTTATTAGAATGTTTTGCTAGTTTTGCACTCAGAAAACGTCTGTGGAATTTATCTTTTAATTATTCTTATTAAAGCATGGATCCTGTGCAATGTATGACACTAGTTGGGCATTATCTCACCTCCACTCCTCATCCTCTGCGAGTGTGGGTAAGTACCCAGGCACAGGCTTAGCTGGACCCGATGAAGGGCTCTGGTCGCTGGGGTTAGGCTTGGGGCTCTCTCCTCCTGTCCGTGTGTACTCCAGATACAGATCCGACTTAAGAAACAAAGGGTAGGTGTTCTCCTCCATCATGCTCTGGATCTCTGTCTGGGCCTGGAACAAACAAACAGTGAGTTGGTACAAAGCTGAACAGTGGCTAAAGATACCTTCATTTCACACCATTTCTAATTATAGTCACAAAATTAATCATGATCAAGTCCACCTACTCATCGATGACACATACTCCTTTCAGACTGAAGCGAAGACAAATTGTTTGCACGGTCTGGGCCTGGCAACTCACTGCTGTTCTCTTGATTTAGGCTTAAAGACAACACTGCTCAACACATATAAATGTGAGCGCAAGATAGGATACTATGATCACTATAGGGTTCTTTAGAAAACACCCATTCCAGACACACGGGGTAAACCCGCATTTATGTAACTGACTAATACTAATATTATTTCTAATACTTAATCCAGACTGACACAGAGTGAGGTGCATTATTCCCAGTCGGAGGTCAGTGTCAATGGGTGCATGTGGTTTTATGACAGCCCACCGAATGCAAGTCGGACGGTACTTGGAAGCAGGGATGACAACATAATGCGTTTTCATTTAGACAACATTTACCTGACTCCCACAATCTTCTAAAAAAAAAAAGCAACAAAAACAAAAGCACGGGAAAAGGTTGGCTGCAAGGAAAACTCAAACTGAAACTAGCTTCATTGTGGTATTTATGTGATCTCACTCTGTGTAATTGTGTTGTTTAGCGGTACTCTGCATGGAACTACCGTCGGAGACTCGAGTCTCAGTTAACAAGACCTGCGATATCAGTCTTGTGTGCATGTGGCTTTAACACATTCAGCAGATCCACGTCATATCAAAAAAGACAGAAAGAACGATGGAAATCATCTGCAAAAGAGGGCACAGGTGGGTCACTGAGCAAAAAAACAACCTGAAACTAAAACTGAACTTAACTTGGTCCTTTGTTGTGAGTTTAGTGACTAGAGAAATGTGTGGAACTGTAGTCGCATCCTTTCTTTGTAACTTTGTTTTATTACAAGGCTGTAACAACCCTAAGTGGCCACAAGAACATGTTTGGGAACCCAGGAACCTAATGAGGAACCTACAGGATGTTATGCAGCCTTTATTCTGACTGCAAATATGATTAATCTTCCAATTAATGTGATTACTCGTCCCCAGAAAATGAATACATAAAGTAGCACACTCTCTGTACTCCAAATGAAACGCAAATTGGCGTGTTCTTAAAAGTACACACTGTCTACAACTTCTGGCCTGTTAAAAGACGTGCTACACCCGTCATTATGGAAGCAGACGTGGCTGTCAAGTTCCTCTAATCTAGATGTAAACACTGAAACACAACTGAACTACAACGGCTTAATAATCAGAAGCCAAAACGCTTGCCGACCAACTGCGTACCGGAGAAAAGACTCCATGTTGTGAGGAAAAGACACAGCTCTCAGCACCAGTCTGCGGACAGCGTCGCCATAGACGTTAATTACGGTACCTTTTGCGTGTCATACATTATCTCGCCAGGCGTAATGCATCTTCGGCTGCTGTATGCTGCCAACCTGCACAGCAATGCGGTTTTGCACAAGCTGAAACCTCAATAGCCTAAAATTGCCATCTCTTAGCCTGAACACAGAGAGGGACAAAATACAACCTCTGAGAAATCTATAACATCTTCCACTGGCCTGCGTGACCCAACACCTGTTGCTGAACATTAAATAAGTATTTTAATTACCTGTTCAAACATGGCAGGGTCCGGATGCGGCCGTACCACACAGTCTCTGATGAAGCTCTTGGTGGCTGCTTTAATCTGCCTGGAGACAATCCCACTTCCGTCTACAATGTACTTCCTGTAGATGGCCTTGGCCAGCTTTGCCCTCTTCTCCTGGCTCGTCTTCCTGAACCCCGAGCAAGCAAACCAGAAGTCGAGAAGGTCCGCACACCCTTCCTGGCACAGGAAGGTTCGGAACAGCTGGATGCCTTCCTGATCGTCCAGGAGAGAGTGGAGGGACTCTGCCCACTTCAGGTAAGGTGGAGTCGGTGAAGCTGAGCCCTCGGGTTCATACCCTAAGTCCAGATCCGGGCGCCGCGGGGTCGCAGACGACGAGGAGGGCGTGTAACTCGATGGATCCCCCATTTTAGATGACGAGGAGGACGGGGGATAGCCGAGGGTTTGGGAGAGGGTGTTAGGACGGGTGCTGGCCGACGGAACCGGGGGGTCCACATCAGATCCCTCCTCGCCAGGAACTGGGGGTCGCGGGGCATCCTCGGTAAAGTGGGTAGGGCCGCTCAGGGAGGCCACGACCCCGCCGCCGCCCCTGTACCCGATCCCATGTAATTCTCTGACAACACTCATGTCTCTGGTCGCACAAGGCAGAGGTCAGATCTTGCCCTCTAGCAATGATTTTGCTGTCAAACAATTCACCCTACGATGGAGACAAGAAAAAGCAGTTAGTCGTCGCAGTGGGAGTTGACACAAAGGAAATAAACAGTATTACTAAGACGATGAAGAAGGCTGACTCATTTCTAACCCCCTTCACTCTGTCAGACTATTTTTATATAGTACACAGCACTATGGGATGATAAGAAGAACAGATACATAAAATAAACCAGGAGGAGGATGCAGACAAGTGTGGTTGAGAATAAAGAGAATCACAAAACAGCAAATATTACAATAACTACAATACTAACTTGGCATGTAAGCTTTTAATACCACCAATTAACAACCAAGAGCCTCCAGTCTGACCAAAAACACTTTAATGCTGTGCCTAAAACCCCAAGCTTAAGTTCACGATTAAGTTTTTTTTTTTTTTGTCTTCAGTTTTACCAGCTAGCCTCAAAAGCTAACGCCAGCAGTTGTCACAACAAAGCTTCTCGTTCGTCAAGACTTCATTTCCTAAAACAACCAACTAATGCTCACAGGCTAAGACAGCTAGCCAGCCTCGTAGCAAATGCCAGCACCAGTGCCAGAAGCTTTGAAGTGAGAATCTCATTCATCTTGGCCTGCAAAGACGGTGGGGGGATGGGTACAGAAACAAACTCTACAACCACACAAGACGGGCCTGCGTGCAAAAAAAACACTCCAACATGAGCGCACTTTGTAGCGTTTCTGGGTCGCGGCGGGCAAAACTCGTGGAGAAAGAAACTCCCAACTTTACCCACTCAGCAACAACAACCACCACAACAACTGGGCCCATGTAGGATCAAAGAAAACAAGAAAGCGAGGGCACGTTTTCCACTCTGCTGGCTGCAGCGCCAGCTAAGCTTGGTGTGTTAGCTCGTTAGCTGGCTCGCTTAGCTTTTAGGTTACGTTAACGTCCCGTGTTTCCCCACAAAAGTGTCTCCTACCGTCTCTGAAAGCCCGATCCCCGTAATCCGCTGCATTGGGGATAGTGGCGCGAACTGTGTGCTCCGAAACGCAGCATATGGATAGCTTTGTGGTGTTAGATATTAACGAAAATAACCCGTCGACTAACCCCTTAACTCCCCATGGTGGCTGCTTTCTGAGCAATAATACACAGCGAGAGAATACGTACGTACGTACGTGCGCGCCGACGCCGTGCGGTGCGTATTACGTCGTAGAAGCACGTCGGGTAGAAGCGTCAACAAGCTCAAAGGATTACTGAGACATCCACATATACACATTACTGTTAGAGGTAGTTGCAGGGGAGTAGACCTTACTTTTATTTAGTGTTTCTGCGGTTTCATTTATAATTTGTAGTTTTTTTTTGTTTTTTTTTACACTAAAAATACTTAATATTTTTTCCCATCTGCAGCTGGCGTCATCAACAAGGCCCACTGACACTGAGCCTTAAACCCGCCACCCACCCTGAGTCTATGTGTTACATTAATTTACATTAATCCTCCTCCTATCTTTGCACATTATATAATGTCATTATATGTCACGCTGCTAACTTGCAGATTTCCCCGGACAATTATTTTTTGCACATTCCTGTACAGCTCTTCACTCATTTATTTAAGTATCCAGACATATTGTACATATTATCTCTTTTTTTATATATATATTTGTATATATATGTCTCTATCTTCATCTTTATTTATATTTTAAATGTTTAATTGTCATGCACCACCTTACCAAGGCGAATTCCTTGTATGTGAAAACCTACTTGGCAATAAACCTGATTCTGATTCATTGCGCTTTAAATTCTCTATAAGTTTTTAAATCCTGATCTGCAAAGTAACTAGTAACTATAGCTATCAAATAAATTAGCTGTAATACAACATTTCCCCTGAAATGTAGTGAGGTAGAAATGCCATAAAATTGAAGTACTTTAGAATCATAGCTGAGTAAATGTACTTAGTTACTCCACTGCGGCTTACTGAACTTAAATATTAAACTTAATGAGTAATTAGAAATGCAGCACTTGTGTGAACAGTGGCTTAGTGTTAATAGTAAATCCAAAGCTTGCAATGTTCAAGGAATTATACAGGGAATGTACAATGCCAGTCGTAGTATCAATCCTCTCTGATGCCCATTCCTAAAGCGATTACTTCCACTATTTATTCAAGTTCTTATAGTAACAATAGCTACGCAGTGCACAGCGGTAGAAAAAACATTTTGATAATTTACTTAGGTAAAAGTAGCAATATCACACTGTAAAAACACCATGTACATATAGGTACATACACAAAGGGTATCTTATTTTATCTTATTTTATAAACTAAACTGACCAAATCTACACATTATCTAGAATCTAAAGTGGTCAGATAAATGTAATGGAGTAAAAATGTCTTAGTTTCCACCACTGGTGCATTAAATAAGTTGCTATCAAACAGAGTTTAAAGCACTGACAGTATATGTTTATATTGGTTATATTGGTTTATCGATCATAACGTTTCTATCTGCCGCAGCTCTATGTCAATCCAGCGAAATTACGCCCAACAGCGCCCCTGCTGGCAACATCAGGTCATTACACAATCTGACAACATAAAATAAATTGCAATACAGACGCCAGCCTTTAAATGGACTCTAATTAGTAGTTATTACATAATTTATGACGAGTTGTTGTGCCACACGTTGCCATAAAGATGAATAAACTGTCTGAAAATGAAAATGAAAAAAACAATACAAGATCCAGACACAGGGACAGCACCACAGACAACAAGACCAGGTACAGCTTACTTTGCTCCGGGCAATCAGCCGGTCTGACTGCGAGACTAAATCTGAGGCAACCTCACATGTCAGGGAGAAACAAGGATAAAAACACAGGAAGGATTTGTCTTACCTCTGAACAGGTGTTCAGTTAACGGAGCCCACCTCCACCGGCAGAGGGACTGACAGGACAGAGAGAGCACGCCGCCGCCGCCACCTGAGCATCCCGCTTGTCACTCGCATCCGCCGGTGCTGTCAGTCAGTCAGGAGCACCGAGCTGCCACTGCTGTGTGTGGTATGTGTGTATGTGTGTGTGTGTGTGTGTGTGAGAGAGAGAAAGAGAGAAAGAGAGAGAGACGGTGTGAAAAAGAGAGGGAGAGAAAAAGAGAGGGAGGGAGATAAAGGCATTAGACTCCATTGGTAATACATTGGTAATATTACCAATAAATTACACTCATCCCTTACCAACAAACACAACAGTGAGATCAATATGTTCACATGTAAAGGGTCCTAAAACCTTGTGCTCATCCACATGTGTATTAACTGTAAAGCTAATGTGATGCTGTATTTTCAGATTTTCAGAAAATCACAATGTGCCTATACATGTGGTTGTATTTTATTTTAACACACTACTAAATACTTAATATCTGATAAAGCAAATCTTCACCACAAGGTCCATTTAGCTGTTTTTGAGGTCAAGAAGCTTAACAATGCTTAAATAAAAACCATGCTGCTCTTTGTCTTTAATTAAACTGATAAAACACTGATTTATATAGCAAAAATAATACAATAATAATAATAATAGCAGTACAAGTTAAAGGTAAAACTCAACCTAATGTACATTATATTCCAATAGCTTTAACACTAAAGCAATATATGACAACCCTCTCAAGAAAGTCCAAATCAGAGCACCAGACTTAAATAATTTATATCGACATCACTGTGGAGTTCATTAGTAACTGGATCTATTGATTATGAACTTTACACCTAAATAGTTTATGATTTGAATGTAAATCAGAAAATGCAAGTAAAACCACCACGAGTGTGTGAGGAGCTGTCTGCAGTGCAGCTCAGGATGTGTCTCTGGATTATATTAACGCTACAGTCCGTCTCTCTGCTGTTCAATAAGAAACTCATTTTAAAAAAATTCTCATTGAGCCGTTAAATATTACAGAAAAAACGACAAGAACATGATTTTAGAGGTAATTTTCTCTTTTATAATATGAGTTAAGAAGACCTCTAAATCGAACCACGTTGTGCAGCGGTTAACACAATCGTTTACCGTGCCTCCTGTAACCCGTTCATGCTCGCTGTCCCATGTGGAGAAGGCAGGGTCAGGAGGCTCAGGTGAGGTCCAGACACCTGTCCACATCTCCGTCCACTCCTGGATGGACAGTTCTTCCATTGTAATCTGAACCTGGGGAATAGAAAAACCAGCAATAAGAAATCTAACTCTCATATATATCAGATTTTTGTAACATTTCCTTCTTAGAAATAAGCCTCAGAGAAGTCCATATGCACAAATAAAGAAGAACAATATAAATGCAATATTGATAAGGTGAAATGAGAATAGATAGTTTGGGATTTTTTGTTTTTTAAGTAACATAATAAAGCTTTAAATTAGTTTAAAATGTAGGTAATGCATATTTCTAGACTATATTTGATTGTTCAGTGTGACTGAAAATAACAACAAAAAGCTTTATTTTATTTGTATCTATTTATTATGTCCATGTTATAAATGGATCTGAATTTTCTTCTGTGTAATCGTCTGAAAGCGCCATCCCAAAATATTGTCACATATTGATGTTTTGCATAGAGACACTGAGGATTTCTGTTAGAAATAATAGACCTTATCATTATTTTCCACCCATATCTACCTTAGCCTCAACCTATTAAACACCGTAAACATCTTTAAGCAGACAACCAGCGTGACACTGTTCAGTAAGAGATCTATAGGAGCCTTTCAGTGGGCAGTAATGAAGGCAGACAGGGTTGTTTACAGCGGTGGCTTGAGAAAATGTTGATGAAATGTTTTCACAGAGTGTCTGATTGGCAGACCTTACCGTCAAGCTAAACACGCTACATTATGGAAATGTATTCATATTACTTTGGCTTATATCTTTAACAGTCAACACACACACACACACACACATACACAGGTTCCTGCTGCAACAGGCTGGTGTTGTTGTGGTTGCTGCAGTGCCCCCTGAGACAATGAGGAGAGAGGGAGGGGAGACAAAGAGAGAATACAGAGGAAGATGAACTTGACCTTTATGATGTCTTGGTGAGGAGGGGTTGGGGGCATGTTGGTACTTATGAATCTATAATGAATCTCAACTATGTGTGTGTGTGTGTGTGTGTGTTGTAGAGGTCTGAACTGAAGAAAGGTCATCACACAGGGGGGGAACTTATACACCTGGCCGGATGCTCCCTCTCCCTCTATCTCTGTCTATCCATCTATCCATCTATCTA
>NW_023339729.1:24117695-24135907 GCF_004916995.1 Morone saxatilis | reverse complement strand
GGGGGGGGGGGGGGGCAGCTGTATCTCATTAATTTAAAACAACTGATGTGTAATAATCCTTCAGGCTGGGAATTTTGACTCCATCACACACAAACCACTCATTTTGTAGGCTAACCCAATTTGTTGATGAACCCTCGCTCTCCACTGGTTGCTGGGCAACCTTAAAGACTACTTATTTAATTTTAATGAGTAAATGCTCATTAAAGGTATGATTACCTTCCTTTTAATTTAAAGCTGAATTAAAAAAAAAATATATACAGTATGTGTTCAGTTGGATTTAAAATAATTCTGATATACATTAGCAGCATTATATTATGTTTGTTATATTTATTAGATTGTGCCACACCATTCATACAAAGGTGTGTACCCTTTTAATATCTCTGGTTGTATTGGCCATAAGTCTTTCTCACGGCAGACATTTTAAATTGTCGTAAGAAAAGCGCAGGTGTTAATAATAATGTTTACGATGACTGATGTTATATTCAAGTGTTCCAGTAAGCAATGACAGTGTGACAGTGAGGCAGCAAGAACAATACAGGGACCGTGAAACTGAAGCAGCCTAGTTGAATTCATACATCATTAATTGTATTATTTACATCTTTTTCTACTGTGCAAATCAATAATCAGCACTGCTTAATGCCAATATTGGACTTTTAAATTAAGATCAATGTATGCAATAAATTACCTTGTATTACGTAGTTGTGTAGTTAGTGTTTAATTAACTGGATTAACCAAAATTCCATCTTGTCTGGTTATTATAGGCTTTTATTAAGTTTCTCAACATAATTTCAAGTCAAGTTCAAATATATTGAGATTGATCATCACATAAAATTATATATACATAAGATGTGGCATAAGATTTTATCCATATCATCCTTTATATATAGTATATATAGTATTTCTTTTTACTTTCTGTGCCTTGTGACATATTCTAAGAGACTGGCTGCTTTATAAGTATGTGTAGAATAAAATCCAGCACTAGCTACAATGCAATTAATTATTAATTACAATGTCAGTGATAGAGGAACGATCTCAATCCCTCGACTGATGAGCCTCGCTAGCTAGTTTGAACTATTTGCACAGTCTCAATAAAGAGACAAAAAGCCCTATGAATTACTCTGTAAGCATTGTCAAGTGTGATGAAAACAACTATTTCCAGTGAAGGTAAAAGTGGATTATTAATTCTTAAATTGAGGCAGCCCCCTTAGACAACTGAGACGGAGCTTTTTGTCAGTGTGCTGGTCCAGCTCAGGGGTCCCTTTGTTCCAGCTGCCACAGCAGATTTAGGCATCTGTACGGAGGCCTGTCAGAAACAGGCTTATCTCTTGGGGGCCTCCCAGCACAAAGACCCATTTAGATGCTCACAGCGAGTGAAATCTTCATTATATGCCGCTTGAAAGAGAAACAGACCTCTGCTCTTTAAGAAAAATTAATTGGAGACAAGTATTTAGTTTGGTTGCAATGAAAGCCCCAAAACAAAGGATAAGCCGAATCTTGTACAGTGAACCCTTTTATTATGTTTGATATAAAGTAAATAGGGAGATATTAATATTTCGGCTCTGTTTGTTAATATAAATTTAGCCATTGTCACAGAGCTGTGACGGTATTTTTTTTGTCTTAATCCTACAAATCCCTATTTTTCTTCTTTCTTCTTTAATTAAGTTACAAAGGATGACTACACAATATGTGAAATAAACCGCAGTATCAGTATCAAGGCTTTCCATCCATCTGTGCGATTGTCCATTTGTGTATCTCTCTATCATCCCTCTGTCCATCCGTCCTCCCACCTATCCATCCATCTGCTGGCCTTTCCCAGCCATGCCTGTAGTAAGAGTGTCAGTATATCTGCCATGGCGTCCTGCTGATGTGTATTGTGATGGGGTTGAATACTCCAGCTACCAATATGGCCTGCACCAATACTGGATTAGCCACAGTGGATTAGCTGGCTGCCCTCCTGCTGCTTATTCAAATATTGTTTCACGTATTGTCATCATTGGGGCAGAGCTCTGGCCCAGTAGCCTGCAAGCTACAGAATATTCTCAAAGAAAACCAGAAAAAATGTCTTTGCTTCCATTTCGCCACAAAAGCGCCTGATTTCATTTTTTTAGCGTATGTGGAATTTGGACCACTCAGGGTTGGGGGGAAAACGTCGATGGGTTTCGGAGGGCGCCTGCATCCCTAGAACAGGGGGAAAAAAGGAGGATGGAAAGATGATGGAAAGCAAAACCCAACCAGGGCCAAAATCAGGCTTGAAAGCGTGCCTTGATCTTTGATACATGGTGTTCTTCTTTTTTCTCCTCTCTCCCTTTCTCTCTTTCACCCTCACACATACACTTGGGAGTCAAGGCAATTGATGTGCTGCCTTTGATGGCAAAGAGAGGCCTATATTAACAGCCAAAAGACCATGATGAAAGGGCTGAGAAAAAGAAAGAAAATGGGTAGAAAATGTGTTATTAGAAAGAATGGCAACTCATGATAAATACTTGGGATGGAGTGATGGTAACCAGACATCGGGGCGTTGAGGGGTTTGATGGTTTAACGGCAGCGGAGGAAAGGCTAGGGTAGACGGAGAGCTTACCGTGCTAGCCCGGCGGTAGTGGTGGCTGAGGTTGGCTTGGTGGTTCCAGTATGTCATGCCGGTGGTCATCCTGTTAGAATAAGGGGTGTGAATACACTTGCTGCACGTCCAGGGTTCCTCCTGGTGATTCGGAGGTCTGGACGCCAGTGGACGTCCCATAGCAGAAGCAGCCTCCATCTTTGTCCCGTTGTTGTCTTGGATATCCTCTCCTGCGTCTTCATCCCTCCCTCTTTCCTTTGATCATGCCTCCCTCCCCTGCTCTCTGCCGTATGACATCATCACGCAGCGGTATCGACAAGCATCAAAGAACCTCTGGGCAGGACTGTGTATCTGTCGGTCTGTGCGTTTGAAAGGAGTGTAAATATGGAGTATAAAGAGCGCTGTAACCCCCCCGCTCCCAGCATCCACTGTTCTCTCCCTGCAGATGGATGGTTTATTAGGCCAATACAAAACTATACACACACATGCACACACCCACACCACCCAACTCTCAGACGGGTGTATCCCGAGGCCCCCTGCTGTGCCTGCAGCGTTTGATGATGTGTTTAACGGCTTCATTCATCCCAAAGCTTGTTCCCTTTCTCCGCCATTTCTTCATCCTCCTTATCCATCTCCCCAAGCTGTTGAAGCAAACACAAACACGTCCTTTAGTCAACTTTGTCGCTGAATGACAGTTAATTCCTTCTCAAACTGATCTAGTACCACTGCTCGCGTCGCCACCCCTCCTTCCTCCCACTTTGACTCTCATCCCCTGCTCTTTCTCTCTTACCTCTTACAGCTGGTGGGTACCATTTCCAATCCTGTTAAAGTTGTATGTCCTGTTGAGGAGCCCTTCTGTCTGTCTGTCATCTGCCTGAAAATCACATATACATGTTCCACTGTCACACTCTCAATCCTCTGCGGCAGCTGTTATCCAATCCAATGAGATCTTCCCCCCTAAAAACACACATAATTAACAACAGAATGAGCAGCCTTTGACCAACATTCATGTACCAGCAAATAGAATAAAGACAATTTACCACTATCAGCATATCTTTGACATACATAGCAATTACAAAACAGTATTCCTGTATCTGACCTATAAAGGCAGAAAGTAATTACAGAAACAGTGAAGTTGAGAAAAGGGGTTTAAAGTTTTCGAGCTGGCTGAGAAACAGTGTAACAGAGAGACTGAAATACATTATTTTATGAGTTTTAAGGCTGACTATTTTACCCTAACTTAACTAAAACATATTTTTGAATGAGAGTCAAAAATAGGCAGCTGCTAAACTAGTTATCTTTCAGCAAAACTAGTTTAGCTATGTTTTTTTCCTTTTAATTAATTTAATTTAGTTACTGCTACACTAGCTACATTTAGTTATATGTAATAAAAAACTGATTTAGCATGATGTTCATCAAATTTGATGTTTTTCGATTACACAGAGATATTTGGAAAACATTTTTTATTCAGTTAAGACCAACAACAGCCATCTCCCCAGCTAGTTTCCACTTGCTCATTAGCTATGCAGAAAGCATAATAGTCTTTTTTAATATATGTTTATACATATTATTATTACTATTATTTTATATAGTGCTTTAAAAAGTACTCAAAGGCACTTTACATGGTAACAAAAAGACAACAACAGAAACAGCAAAGGCCATATCAGTAAAAAACAACAGCTATAAACAACTATAAACAGCATAAAGAAACAGGTGGAGCTATAAGAAAAAGCAGAAGATGATTGATGATTTAAATAAATGGGTTTTTAGTGCGGGTTTTAAAGATGGGAATGAGGGAGAATAAAGTGGCCACTGAGTGTTTGTTGCCTCTAGAAATGTCTAAACGACTACTGAATCTTAAGAGTCTTGGTGTCATTCACTTCTATGCTGAGTTCCTTCTGTGTATTCATTCATCTGTGGTGAGGCAATTTAATACAAGTCTCATTAGTGAAATAGGGCTCTGATCTAATTCCTCTTAGCACTGACCATTAAAAAGAAATAAAAGTAATTAAAGCTTTTAGGAGTCTCACAGCTGATGTCCCAGTTCCACCTCCTCTGCAGTCTCCTGTTCTTCTATTTTCCCGAGGTTTTTAATTCATGTCTTTACTCTTCACGCTGCCCTGCTGCCTCTCTGCCCCCATGTCCCCTCTCCTGTCTAACTAATTGTCAAGGTTCTTGTTAGCATTATGCTAAAACGCGTCTCTCTGCTGCAAAAGCCACCCAGTGATATAGAAAGCACCAGCAGCAAGGATTATAGCACTCATGAGAATAAGTGAGTAAATGTGTGTGTGGAAGGGAATAACTGCTCCTGAATTTGTTGTTCACTCATGCTTTCTCCTCTCTCCATCTTGTGATTCCTTGTCTTCAGCTCACAGTTTCTCTGCTGTCCTAAAAACCAAGCCTTCCTCCTTTTCGTTCACGTTCCAAATCACATAAACAGTGATTTACATTCAAACAGCAACTTCATCCCAGGTATTAAGAAAACTAATTTCGCAACATTAATAGACCCCTTAAAAATGCCCACTTATTTCCTCCACAAATTACTTCCCATAATCCTAATCAACTAAATCCGTCTGCTGATTGCTGCCGTTTCTGCAGGGACAAATAGGAATGTTTGGAATCAATACGACCACTGTTGGCCTACCTGTAGGATTGTTGGGGTAACAGCTAATAGCACCAAGCTGACAGGCTGTAGAGGGTTGATAAGCATTTCTCATTACTGAACCCCATTCACATAGCTGGCTGCCACACACACGTATAACACGTACACACACAAACACACACAGGCTCTCACAGAGAAATAGATGTCCTCCAAACCATATTCACATCACTGTAACAATAGATATAAATAAATAAAAAAAATCATTGGTGTGTGCATCTATTGACTATGCATGTGTGTGACAAAAGAGAAAGCATCTGGAACGCTACAAACCGACACCTAGGGATGGACAAAATAACAGAAAAGCCTCACTATACAATAGGTTTGCAGTAAATACCAGTTCGACAAAGCTCATAATCGCTTTTTGTTGTAGTAGCTGTCAGACGTTTAGGCTTAACTCGGTGGTCATTTTTAAGGCCATAATTTGTTATCAAACAAATACTCCATTCAGTGACCATCAGTCAATGCTGGAATACTCTGACAACTTTGCGAGTTGCCACGAGCGAATGCAGCATGTGTTTGGTGTACATCTTCATGATTTTTGAGAGTTTACTTTCGCCATATTGTACACAATGTGCAGTGTTTATGGCTGATGCACCAGAGAGTCATGAAGTGTAAATCACAAATAAAAATACAGATACACAAGTATCTCAGCTTTAAGAGGAGAGGTGGTATTAAATACCTTGCCACCCCAGGTGCAACCCCAGTTTGGTGTCAGATACTGACAAATTTAACACATTAATTTAGATTAATTTTAAAGTTTGGAAAAAAATACATTTAATCTATCGATATGTTATGGCCACACTTTAGACTAAATGAAGAAATACTTTGATTGAACTTAGATAAAAGACTTTTTACAGGAAATGCAATAATTTATTGATTTCTGTCACCTTTATATATTCCTCTTCAGTGCTTTACTAATGTGCCACCATAATGTAATGTTTTTTCAGTCAAAATATCTTTTTGCTTTTCCAAGCAAATATTGATATATGTGAGTGTTTCCGAATAAATCAGCATATATTGCTGCCACCCCTTAAATTCTCCATGCTGCCTTCCTGTCACCCCATTAATATTTCTCTAGAACCACATGTTTAAGAGGTCTGACAAGCTTGCATATGGCAAAACGTACTGGAATATTTGGACAAGGGAAGAACCAGTATTACTTTTCTCTCACATGCAGTAACTAATTGTAAACTCATAGTATTACCAGTGTCAGCACTGATACAGGGTGATAATGTTCCCCTTTTTCTTTTCCAAATTAAAATCTGTATTCCTCACTAGCCTGGTCCCAGACCTCGAACCGCTCACATCTCTGATTTGTTCAGGGATTCATGGTCATTCAAGGTGATTTCAGTCTTTTAAAGGCAGACATGATTTGTCCTTGTTTATTCAATTCTTGTGTCCCAGATATAAGTCATAACAGTGTGACAGCCAGCATGCACAATACCAGAACCCTAAAACTGAAGCAGATAACTGGAATTCAGCCATCTTCATTCTTTACACCTGTGCTTTTCCTAATGTGACATTTCCAATATTAAAATTTCATTTTGTGTAAGGAAAGCTATTTAAAACATAAAGTGCGGTTTTAATGACACATAACTAAAAGTGGACATATAAATTCATTTTCTGCTTATTAATATTAATTTCATTGTGGTACAGTGGTTTCCAACATTTGGGTTGGGACCCCTTTAAGGTGTTGCAAGACACATTTGCAAAATGATTAATGGGACAGGAAAGAAGAATAATTTAGTTCTGCTACGACGACCACTACGTAAAAATATTTTTTTATTTATATATAATTTATTTAATATTTTTATTTTTATGTATTTGGGTTTTTGTCTGGTTTTCTTACTGGTTTGCTGTGGGCGGGGCTCTGTTAGACCAATCATAATTTAGCAATATTTGAATCAAAATATGATGAAGGTTGTTGGGTTGTATGCTTAAGTTGCCACAGTCAGTTAAATCAAATAAAGCCACACTAACACAGTTCTAATGAAGACAGTTAGCTGACTCTTGGAATGATAAACTTTTAATAAATAATAAATACAATTTTCTTTTTCAAACTAACTCTCATTGTTGCTAGTTTAGTCACACATATGTAATAAATAGGTTATAATGCAATGTTTAGGTTTTTTAACAACATATTCTAGTGCTTTAATGGTTATTTCAACCACATTTTAGTTGGTGAAAGTCGACCTGGAGTCCTTAAAAAGCTCTGACGCTCAACAATTTGAGCCTGGACATTTTGCACTGTGAGGGAAACGGCTACAGTTGTGAGGGGGTTGAGGCCATTGTTCGGGTAAAGTGAGACAAATGAGACCCTGGAGAGCACTACTTAGCCACTCATAAAGGTCAGATATGGAGCAACACCAATGGATGCTAATCCTGACCCCGGGGACCGTGTGCACATGCGCCTGTGGATGCAATTGTTTCACAGGCCTGTGACATTTAAACCTGAATAAGTGTACAATCCTGGGTGGCAGAACAGTGCGTACATGTTTGTATGCCTATTTGGCTGGAAAGCGCTGGGCTTTAGTTCCCACTGAGGTTTAATTAGACATGGCCTTGGGGGCAATTAAAACATCAGAGTCTGATTTTTCATGTAAACATCACCGGGTGGTCGGTATTGTAAATATTCTCTTGATTATGCCGTTCCTGGTTAAACATGTAAAAAGCTTCTACAATATACTTTTTATGAAATAAATTAAACATCTCATAACCATCATTTGTTATGCATTTTGCAAAAAAACATTAAGCAATCATAAAAAATGCCTTTGCAGCCGTAGAAAATGATGTTTTTATTATGTTTAAGACATAAGGATTTCACCTGCCAGCAGATATGTCACCACTGTGATATCATTATGAGCCAACACTGTACATTAGCCATTATGTAGGCTAGTCAGTCACACAGTCTAATTGGTATTGTACTAATAACACACTGGCAGGCTGAAAACATCCAGTCCTTTCCCCTTGTGCTGGAGCTATAGGCTTGTCAGCAGGTCACACTGATTGGGGCACCTGAGAGTCAGTGGCAATGCAATTTGTGAGTTTTAGCTGAATATAGTGGAGATAACGACGGGTGGGTCACAGCAACAGTTCAAGTGTAATGAGCAGAGAGAAATTCACAGTCCTGTTAATGCATGTGTGCGTTTTGTGTACGTGACAGAGACAGAAAACTGTGGAAGTCGTGATTAATGCCTTTACTCAAATGACAGCACTGTGGTTTTACTAAATTCTAATAAAATACTAAAATACTAAATTCAGTTTTGATGTGTCTACACAAAGTCTACAAACAAAGCCAAGTTCTCCTGGTAATATCTTCTAAAGACTAATCACTAAACTGTTCGTGACCTTTGCAGAAAGGCTCAGTGGACGCAGAGGAGAGACCCGGGATAATTCTACAGAAATGTGAGAACATACTCTTAAGACCTGTGCAAACACTGAAAAAAACAACACAGAAAGCAGCTCTCATATTTGGTTGGTCCGCCAGTCTAATCTAGAATAAACATAGATATTTGTGGTCCCCAGAGGATAAATCATACTAACTTTGGTGAGCCGCTGATTTTTCCTCTTGTGCCACCGTGAGGTTAACACTTGTATGTTGGTGTGAAATGTCTTAACTACTGGATGGATTGCTATGAAATCACAGACATACAGAAAATGTCCCCTTCAGGATGAACTGTAATAACTTTGGTGATCCCCTAACAGGCATCTGGTCACAATTTAACTTTTGTCCTTACTTTATTTTTTTAATACTTGAGCTTTTACCAAATAGTGAATGTTAGCATGCTAACAGGCTAAACTAAAATGCTGAACTTGGTAAACCTTATACTTGTAGACATAAGCATGTTAGCGTGCAGTTAGCAATAAGCAAAAGTATAGCTGTGCAGTCTTGCTACTGGACTGATTTCTTTTGATTTCTTTCTGAAAGATAAAGACTGTCCTGGAAGTTTCTCATGTTCACAAACATCTTGTTAACAATAAAACATGAATAACTTTATTGAGGCAAAATATTTAACCCCCTTTACCCTGGAAAATGTTGTTTTGTTTGTAGTGTTTACTGCTTCAGTTAATCACTTTTCTGTCGTCATATACGATACACCATCGATGAAATGATATAAAGCCTATTCTGTTCACACTTACAACCAGCTCCAAGTCATTTAGAAAATGATTTAAAGCTATTTATACCAGAAGGTTATGTAGAAAATGAGTAGATTGCATCAAATATGTGATAAATTATGCATCCATAAGCAATAACTGTAGTACACCTGCCACACAGATGTCCGTGTCTCTACAAAATGAGGGATTAACTCCATCTTGTGGTGCAGAGAAGAACTGCCTGTTTAGGGCATAACACAATGTCAAACAGGGCATTACACCACATGTGAGATGATGCAAAGTCACTGAGTAGCAAACGTTGTACCTATATTTTGTTTTAGTTAGTTTTGACCCTTCTTTCTCCTCTTCTATAGTTATGTACCACATTATATCTCAATATTAATACAGACAACTCCGAGTATGATTACAGAATCACAATATATGATACAGTATACCCTGATTTTTATAGTATTTTTTCTCTTTCACTTTGCTGAGACAGTTCAAGTACAACACTAGTTGTGGGTAGCATATCTGTACTGCTATTTCCTGTAATTTTGCCTTTTGTGGCTAATTGCTCTTTAGTTTCTTTCTGTATTATTTTCTTATTTTATGCACATTTAATTACTTATTCTATTTAAATTTCTCAACTTATCTGTACATATTCTGTCCTTCTGCTGTAACACACAAACCTCCCTCTTGGTCCCTCTTGGGGACCAATAAAGGGTTGTTTCAATCACTGAAGCATAACGCACCATAAAATAAGTGAAGGATATGAGGCAAAAGCAGTCAAACACACAGGTAGCTTTAATCCAGGGACTGCTTTAGGAAATAACAGTTACAAAAAAATGTAACACACCAGTAAACCTGAACAAAATGTTTTTTTGTTTGTAGTAAAAAAAAATTAAAAATCCAATTCAGCATTAAAAAACTGATGGCAGCAGATAGTAAAGTTACGCTGCAGAATGGTGACATGTACAGTTCAATAAAAATCACTGCTATTTAAACATGGACATCTTAACAAAGTCAGAACAAAAGCATCAAAGATGAATTTAAAAAAAGACATTAAATTATATTTGGATTTCCGTTTGTCTCTTGCCAACCTCATTTTTTTGTCCAGTCATGTTATCAGTTGTGAAAGAAAATCATCAAAATCATGGCTTCAAAGCCTTCCTATTTAAAACAAAAGCACTACAATATAAAAGCAACTTAAGATGTTTTTGTCATTTTAAATCTAACTCACCAACTGTCAATCAGTTTCTCTAAATGTGAGCTCTTACTCCGCGTCACCTTCAGCCTTATCGACCTCTTTGTCGTCCTGGGGCGCAGTTTTGTCACCGTCTTCTTCTCCTTTCTCCTCTTCTTTGTTTGTCTCCTCTGCATCGTGTTTCTCCTTCTCCTCAGCTGTATTTGAATCTGTCTTTGCTGTGGTCACATCAGGCTTTGGTGTGTCCTCTTTTACTACTTCCTGGACATTGTACTTCCTGTACAGTGTATAGTCTTTTACCACACTGAGGCAACACACGGCCTTGATGACCTCCACAATGATTGTCAGATCTGGGTTGGTCAAATCAACCTTGTTCTTAGGGTTAAGCTTCCCCACTAGACCTGCAATGGTCAAAAAGGACGAGTCAGTTTTGTTTCACTTTCAAAAAAAGGTTAAATCCATATTAGCAACAAATTCATCTAAAGTCCAGAACTACCTGCGACTGATTTGATGATTTCATCCCTCTTGTTGTGGCTGCTGTTGCGGGCCTTGAAGGCGATCTGGTAGGTAGCGCAGTTTGGAGTTTTGAACCAGGGCTCCAGGAAAGTGGTCAGGTACTTCACCATGTCATCCTGGAAGGCCTTGCATGTTCCAGTTACCTGGATAAGACGAAAAACAAAAGGTTGAGACACTGCGGACAAATTATTTTAGTCTTGATATATTCAAATAATTTAGATTGTATTGAAAGGGATTAACAATGAGGAACTGCTGCACACTGCCTCACTTTCTGCTGAAAATATATTAATTTAGATATTACGAAAGGAATTAAACAACTGCACCTCATTCCAATAAACATAACAGACACAATAATGACTGAGGCAGTGTGTGCCTAAAAGTTGTGTTTTAGATACATACACCATTACAAGTGTCTACTTTGTAAAAACAGAAGCCTTTTTAAACTTGAAACATCTTTCTGCACTGCATCTGTTCAATCACACGTATCACATTAAACACAGTTGAGTTGATTGATGTGATTTTAGATTCTCACCGGCAGCATCCGAAGTATCACGCGTGACTTTTTCTTCTTGGTGGTGTGGAGATCAGACAAGATGTGATGGACCAGCTTGTCAGATTCTAGGAGAGGAAAACAAACAAAATTGTAGCTACAATAAAACTAAAGGCCAAAAATAAATCTCATCAATGACGCGTTCCATCAAAAAGGACTTACCCAGATTGTGAGTTTTGATGAAGATGACATTGTTTGCGCCACTATCCATGGCCTGGAAGCGTCTCTCCTGTTTAGCTCCAGATGCTTGCAGCTGTGCCACTTCCTTCTTTAGAGCTACATCAACATCTTCTTCTTCAGCGTCCTCTTCATCACTGCTGCTCCCATTATTGTCTTGGAACTGTGATCATGAGACCGGCGCTTTGTTAACACCATATTATGTACTGGAAAAATGTCCCCTTACAGTTGGATTGTATGGGGACGTCATTCAAATCACTTTTTAGTCAAATCATCAGTTCAAAATCTAAAGATATTCAACATAAAACAAGCAATTCCTCACATTGGATAAGGTGAAACCAGCAAGATTTGGACAATTACCTTTTACTATTTAATCGATTATCCAAACTATAGTCAGTAATTGTAAAACATAAACAATATATTGTACTATACCAGGTTGTCATATTTGAGTAAATTCATAATTAGTGGCTTAAAACTAAAATACAAGTAGTGAGTACTGACAAAGACACCATCTTGAGGTTTAGTTCAAATCCATTATCATGGACATGAGCATAATGAAATGTCTTTGCCGTGGCAAACAAATTAAAATGCAAATTGTATTACTGAATTCTCATTTTTACTCAAATAACATATGAGGAACACTATAATGTGGAACTTCCAAGTTTACATTATGATTTTAATAAAGTCCCCTATAGGCCTCCATATCCATGCAATACACCAAATAATTCAATACATTAAAATAAGGAGTAAAGTCTCCACAGCTCTGCACTTCACTCAACTTGCACAGTAACTTATAAACAGCACTCACATAAAGGTAGCAGGGGCCTTCTCTCTCTCTCTCTCTCTCTCTCTCTCCCTCCCTCTCTATCAGGGTATAACTCATCAATTAAAGTGCTCTCCTCACCTTCTCGGGCCCGTAGAGCTTGTCGGCGTACTCATTGAGCAGATTGAAGGCCTCCGCTGTGCACTTCCTCTCGTTCATGTTGCATGTGATGAGGATCCCCTGCATGCCCACCTCCAGCTCCCGGGAGCCCTTCCACCGCTTGTTGTGGCCGCCCACGTACCGCTTCTTGCCGCGTTTCCTCGAGTCGTTTGCCGACATGTTGAAGCGGATAATGTGTTATACCTTTCTTTCCTTGTTTTGGTTACTACCTTCACTCCTCCTCCTCTTCCTCCCTCTTGGCTTTATTAGCCTTTAGCTCAGCAGCTGATACTAACACAGTTGGTCGGAGGGTTTTAAAGCTGCAGCGACTACAATGTAAAAAGCCATGAGAAGTTTTGCAGGACAGACACAACGACCGCTTGAACACGAGTCCAGGTACAAACTGCAGCTGCTGCAACGGACGGAGGCTCATTCAGTCACAACACAGCACGTTTTTTGGTTGTCCTGTACGGCGAGTGAGGAGGGACAAATCCCGCGAAGCAGTGTGTCGCCTTTGGATGCAGTGGCTAGTGAGTGTATAAAAGCTGCACTATATTATATATTTGGATTATTAATGTGAAATATGAATCACTTAATGTGGTTTATTAGTGGAGATGCTTTATACCTATTTTATACTTTTTATTATTATTGTTCTGTATGTTTTTCAGGGCTTAACTACTCCCTCATACTTCATGCTACAGACACCATTCAATTATCAAAATGTTCAGATCTTTGAGGACATTGGTGCTTGTGTATAGAACTTTTTTCTATCTTTTATACTTTTTGAAATATTAAGCTTTATTTTTTTTTAAAAGCCATTGAAATGAATGGAGAAAGCTTCAAATCCTCGTCAGACTTGATCTACTTTGAAATGCTACTCCTTCCACATACTTTGAGCTACAGACTTAATTTAAACTTTAAAATGTCCATGAGACCTCGGACTATTTAACTTGTATTCAACTTTTTAAAATACTTTTATATTTTTTGAATTATTGCTGTTCAAACTTTATGCTTTTTTTCTGTCAGCATCCCCACTGCAACAGTAAATGCATTTTCTGATTATATAATATTATTATAGGTCAAACTACCCGCATATGAAGCAATTACAATTAAGTGAGGAACACATTCATGTATCAATAATTATAATCCAGTAATATGATTCTGAAATTGAACCTTCTGTACAATAAGTACTTTAAGTTTTGATACTTTAAGTATATTTTGATGCAAATAATTTTACTTCAGTAAGACTTTGAAAAAATACTACTATAACTATTTATTTTTACACTGTAGTTTCTACTTTTACATACTTCTTCCACCAATGATACAAACAACAATCAAGCCAAAACCAAGAGCAAAATTAAGATTAACATGTGAAATAAACTCACTTTGTTTTTCATTTAATTTGATAACGTATTCAAAATATTATATTTACTGTACAATACATAGAAAATGAAGTGTATTATTAGTGTACATTATTGGTGGATTTTTTTCTTCTTCAAATAAATTATTTCATGAGTTAGAGTCAATATTCATGTTTATGCTCATTACACTTTTATGTCCTAAAACATCTAAAACAGCCAAACATATTCAATTTATAGGGATTTGAAACACAGAAAAGCAGTGAATTAGATTTTTGGGGACATTTTAACTTGATAAAAGCCAATTAATTGTCCAAACTAGAATGAATAAATTAAATTGAGCATTAACTATGCCAGTAAAATTGATTTGTACTGCTGTATGTAGTTCATAAAAGGAGCTCTCCCCTATGATTGTAAAATGTAAAAAAGGATAAACAAGTTAAACACAATAAAGATGTTTGCACTGATATCACATCACAAAGCCAAACACAAACACACCACATCAGCTTTCTTTGTCCAACGAGTTAATAGCTCTTTCTTATCATTGACCTCTGGGGTGGACGACAGCTTAGAGTCGAGTTGATCTGACAGAGTGAGACGGAGGAGCCGGCAGCAGGAGAGGCCACTGAACTGCTCTTCATCAGAGCTGACTCCCATTTGAAGAACTCGCATCCCTTCTGTATCGTCCCTCCACTGCCCGACCGGCGGACCGGACAGCAATAAAACCCTCGGCCGTGGTTCGGCCCACCGTTGGACACCACCTGCCGCTTTGCACGACGCCCACACGCACACAGTGGGGATGTGACCCTCTGTCCTCCTTTCATTGCCACAGAAACGGAGGAACCATTGGTACGTGAGGAGAGCGTGTTGGTCGACAAAGAGGAGAGGACATTCTTTGAGGGGCAGAAGGAGCCACATGAGGAGGGACGGGAGGGTTTTGCTGGGTCAGTGTAGATGGTAAAGGAAGATTTTGGAGTCTCTTCGTGCTTTGTGTGTTGTGCGATGACTGTTTTGGGCCTGAAAAATGAGGTAATAGAGGTAATAGGGGTGGAGGTCTTTTCTGGGATGAATGGTTTGTGCCTGAATGGAAAGGGTGTGTTTGTTTCAGAGTTTTTATGGGGCCCATCAGACTTTTCTTGTACTTGAAGGGAGTGTTTAAGTCCTGTTTTGTGCTGATTTGAGTCCCGAGAAACAGTTTTAGGCACCGCAAAATAAGTACTTGGCTCTGAGATTGTTGAATGCTGCCTGATTTCATTTAAGCGATGAGACACATTAACGTAGGATCTCATACTCTTTGTAGATAGAGACGTCATTATTGACTCACTGGTCATCTTTTGAGTTTCAAAGTTATTTTCAACGCCCACTGTTTCTCGTAAATTGTCCCTTAATGTGACCTGACCTTCTGTTGAATGTGTGTTATCAGGCTCTTCCCACACATGACATCCGCTGTCATAATCACAGATATCATCATCTCCCTCCAACACCACATCATCATATGAACCGCACCTGTCCTCTGTTTCCACTAATAGGTCGGCACCTTCCTCCTCCTCCTCCCTGAGTCCTACTGCTGCTCCTGTTCTTGAGGGCTGGTTTGGCTGTGGCAGATATGAAAGGCAGCCCACAGTAGTAGAACACAGAACAAGGCTGCTGTTGTTGCTCTCTCTGTTTGTTGCCTGATCATTTCTCATTACCAAAGAGGAAGTTTTAGTGGCAGCCTCTGCTGTAACAGCCCTGCTGCTGCGTCCCCATTGTGCCGTTGTACCATTCAGCAGTGTCTTTGGTGAGATGATGCTTTGGCAGATTTGAGCAGATTCCTGAGCTGAACTTGAGTTCCCCTTTGTGTCTAATTCTCCTTTATTTAACTCTGAACATGATTTTATCTGACATGCTTTGAGAGGAATCTTGAATAATGAGGGTTTGTTTGTGGTAAGTGTGACTTCTTCTTTATCAGTGTTGGATTTTTCCTTCTTGTTGTCTGCAGCTGTGTTTCCAAACATGGGTTTGATCGTTAATGGGGTCTAGAAAAAGAAGATAAGATAAGAGATATAATCAATAACTCGTAAAATATCACACATTCCTGATATTATTAAACTGTATTGTGAAATCAATTCTGTAAGCACGTATTAGTTCTAGGTTCTATAATCCCATTAAGCTGCATGTTTCCCTCCCTGTCTCTCTTTAGTGTCCAGAAAGATTTCAGATTTTACACAGTACCAAGCAGAAAAGTAAAACTGGAGTAAAGTATAATGATTGATGTATGATTATCAGTGTTTAGGATATTGCAACAGTCCAGTTATATATTTGTTTATTTATATAAGAAAGCAACAACAAACAAGTTCATTAAATTCTACATGTAGGATCTTTCTCAACCAATGAATCCATGAAGACTTCCATAGCGTCAGCATCCAGAAAAGGTTTTGCTTGTGGAGACAGAAGGGGGCCGGGGATTTAGGAGTTGGGATGCATCGTTGGACGATGGCCACTCACCCTCACCAGACTCCTCGTGATCTTCATCACACAACCATCCCTCATCATCCTCGCCGCCAGCTGAGCTGTATTTCGTGCGTCATCCAAACCTGAGGAAAGAGAGTAAACAAGACACACAGCATTAGATTAGAAGTCTTTACTTTTAGATTAAGATTTATTTTGGCCAAATAAATGTAGTTTTTTTTATACCAGAATGTTCTCTCCCTGAAAACTGTATTCCTAGATCTTGTAATGCTCCGTTTAGGCCTTTGGGTTTCCTGTCATAAAACAGCTAAAAATAGGTCACTTGATTAGTTAATTGACAGAAAGTTTTATCAATAAGTATATTGTAAGTATAACAGATTATGTTTGGGTTTTTGGACTGTTAGTCAGACAAAAAGCAAATCAAATACCTAACTTTGAGCTCTGGTTAAGTTACCATAGGAATTTATCATAACTGACTCAAGTGTTAACTTTTACAGTCTAAACAATCAAACATCTGCTGCACTAAACAATTGCTAGGTACAGCCATAAGCATGAAAGAGAACAGAGGTGTAAAGACAAAGCTTTCACTTACCCTGTAGGTGCTTCTCAGGTCTATCCAGCTGTTGAGCACATCAGGTTTATGGAGCTGCTTGCGTTTACACTCGTATTGCAAACAAACTCCGAGATCCCAGTCTGATACGCAACGCAGACGGAGGCACATTTAAATTAACAATGCGTTTTAGCTACATTACTCCTCTAGTAAAAAAATAAACATACAAAACCCAACAAGGTGAAAATAAACCATGTTATTGTGTATTTTCATTGCACATAATATAAGAGAGCCAGAAAATTCTGTGTTCTTGAACAACATTTGTAATGTTTGAAGATAAAAATATAATTCTGGTTGATGTTTAGTGTTTAGTAATATCCTTACTAACTGAGGCAGAGACCAATCGTAATGATAACTGAAGGCAATCTTAAGATTTGACTTATCGAGTTGACTTTTACCTGACCACGTGAGGAAGGTACACAATTTCTGAGAAGGTGAAGGTGCAGAAGATATCTGTTGTCTGTTGGGAAAGACCACACCCATATTGAGCTGCAGGTTTTGTAGCCAGCGGATGAACCGTGAAAGACAGATCTGGAGGGGAATCCCTGCCTCAACTTGCATCTGTGAAACAAAGCGGTCAGATTATAATGTAAAACGACATACAGTACACAGCACCAGTTTATGTTATGATGTTTGTAGCAGTGTATTTATGCCTGTACACAGTCACCTGCGTAATCCCGGTCAGCTCAGTGCAGAACTCGGAGAGAACGGGGTGTTCTTGGGGTTGAACATAAGTGTGAAACTCGGACTCAACCTCCCCCGTGGACGTGTTCAGCAGAACAGCAGGAAACTCAACTGCAGAAGGAAGACAGGAGGTGTTATCAGCAATACAAAGGGTGAAAAAGAAGAAAATGTCCACACGTAACATATACATAAAGCTACTTACTAACTTCCTGGGTGTAGTTGTTTTTCTCTCTCCAGCAAGTGGACTCAAAATCAATCACGATCAGGTATGAAAATGTTTGATCTGAGAGAAAACAGACTGTATTAAACAAGTGAATGATGTATGGAAGCCTTTTTATAGATCTCCTGTTTGTTTCCTCATATGTTGTCTCTCTTGTAATTTATTCTTTCCCTCTTGTTTCATCTTCCTTTGTTTGTATTTACATG
>NW_023339729.1:24113682-24117673 GCF_004916995.1 Morone saxatilis | reverse complement strand
TGTTTATTTGTTGTTTGTAAAGCACTTTGGATCTCTGTGTCTATTTAAATACTGATACTTACTTGATACCAGTGCTTTCTTTAACCCAGTAGAGGACTGACTGCGTTGCCTCAGTAATCCTAATTCTCTGTGGAGACATGAAGTGATTGAAGAGCCTCTTTTATAAGATTGCAAACACAAATACATTCACTATGCAAGCACTCAACATAAAACACACGTATAACGACGCCAATGTTAGTTATTAAAACGTAAAATGTTGTTATAATGGGTCATGTTTCTTTGTTTTCCCAGTTATTTACGTTAGCTGCTTGGTAACGCTAAACTAAAGGCTCACGGTTTACTTACTTGGCCAGTTTCTTTGTAGACATAACGCTGAATATGACTTGAATTCGGGTAAATAACTTGTCAAAAAGCTCTGAAACTATAAAAGTTTTGCAGCAAAATCGCGCTGTTCTTTTAAAAAGCGTTCATCCATCACTCTGCGGTGGATTAATTACGGCTGCAAGTCAATAAAATCAACTGCAGATAAAAACAAAACTGAACGAACTGCATTTCCGGTGTTTCCATTTCCGCATCAAAACAAAAGCATGAAAAGATAAAACGAATGAAAAACGTTTACATGGCGACTTGATGCCGGTCTGATCTGTAATGTGTGATTCTGTGCGACTAAACACTGTTAAATCTACGCAATTTTATCTACATTCACTGACTGAAATACATTACAACGCTTAATACATTCTTTTATTTTTTAAAGTCACAAACCGGAAATATTGCTCGTGTTTTTAACTTTATAATAGTGTAACATGCAGCAGCTCTGTGCTTTAACCATGTGTTTGTAGCCTCTAACAGTGGTGGAAAAACATGAATCTGGCACCCGAAGGAACAATAACATCTGGTATTTACACTTTTTTATTGTCGGTAATATTCTCACGCCTATAACGAACTTATAAACACTCCTAAATCAAAAGTGTATAAGTGTAAATTCTTAGTAGAAGTGTCAGCTAGCTCAAGTGTTTCCTGTGTTACTGTTATTCTAGTAATGAACCACCAAACTGATCCCTGAAACTCCCTTAGAGAGAAGCTTTTACTTTATTTATCTGACAGTTGCACAAATGAAACAAACGCATTATGACACAGTCACTAGATGTGTGTGAAAATTCATATATTTTAATGCACACATCCCCTCATGATGGGATAAAGTACCCCAACGACAACAACATGTTATTTATCCCATTGATCGCCATAATGCTTCATAGCTAAAGTAATTACAGTCACCAGCAAGTTATTCTTGAATACTTTGGGGTTGTTGAACAGTATATTTGCTCTTCTTCACTGTCACTTACACAAGAGTGAAGTTGTTCCAGAATATCAGTCAGCCAAATAGTTTCAATAATAGTTGAAAGTGTTCAATGTTATACTCAAACATGACTTGTTTCGGTACCTCACATTGAGGATTATACTGTAAACATGTTTTTTTCTTTTTCGTCAATAATAGTTTAAAGTTAATTCCTGTATTAGGTATGTTATAAGATTAGGCAGTTGTATATTTTAATCATTAAAGCAGCTATCTTTTTTTCTTTGTTTATTTTTGCACCAAACGACAATAGTCAAAAATAGAGTTGAAGATTATTTAAATGAGGGAATATCTGATCATCTGTCAGTAAAGAACACTTAAAGCATTCAATGTCAACTTTAAAATTCAAATTCACTGGCGCATTTAGGTTATTATTTAAAAAAGTATTGGCTGAACACAGAGCTCCCCTGTTCTAACTTGATAAATAAAACAATACAAAAGTAATGAGGAACATGTGTAAATCGTAGATGTGCAGAAAGTTCAGCTCAAAAACAGTACTTGACAGCCAGGAGACAATGTCATTTCAAACATCTTCTTTTAATTTCCCAGTAGAAACTTCAGCTTGAACATGGAGCCTTCATCATCATCAGCAGCAGCAGCAGCAGCAGCAACATGTAACAGAGAGAAAAGAAAGAACATCGTCCCCCCAGCACAAGAGAGGGCGAAGAGACTGAAAACCGTGCAGGAAGGTGAGGAGACGCTGGAGTGTGTTTCCCGCTCACCGAGGATCTCCGTGCTGCTCGACCGCCTTCAACAGCCAATTACACCGAATGAGCTGATGGAGCTGCTGCATTATGCCGCTCTGGGGAAAACAGGTGGCATTAAACAGCCCAGGTAATGACTTTGGTAGTGACATCTTATCAGTTCTCATCAAATAAGTCTTTGTAATGTACTTATACCGTGTCCCTGAGCTCTAACAATAATCTAAATGATCTATTTCAAGTCTTTTGTGCTGCAGACTTCACCACTTACACTAATTTTTTTCCCCCCTGTGTCTCTTATAGTTGGTGCCGTCTCCTCCGCCAGAAGAAGATTAAAGCCGTGAATGTCGTGATCGTGGAGGGCCTGACCCAGAGTCACTTTTACAACCACTACCTCACCCTGCGACACCTCAGGAACAACTACAGCACTGTAAGTAACCAGAGGTGATGTGAACATACTATGATATTGAAGTTATTGAAGTTTTGGGTTAACACTGGTTGTTGTTTTTTATCTGGCTGCATTAGAGGGTCACCTTTACTCCATCGTCTTCCAACTTGGCGTCAGAAATCTTCAGCAGCGAAGTTCCTGAATTGGACGCTCTGGCCCTTTCACAAAGACACAATGAAAGCAGTGAATTGCCCAAAGGTGAGAGTGGGGATTGGTTCTGAGTGTGTGGAGATCTCTGCAATATATGAATACATTAATATCGGTATAACACAACAATAGATATTGTCTAGTCTCTAGATTCTGGTTGTAAGAAATGATGATTTTGCCCTTTCCTGATTTTTATTTCATTTTCAGAACTCATTCAACTTCAAACCCGATTAACTAACATTAACTGTTAGTCAAAATAATCTTCTTGTGTGTAACTATCTTCATATTCATCCCCAGAATATCACCACATTATCATATTGTGGCAGTTGGTCAAAGGTATTACATTCAGTAGTTTGATGTGTTTTTGCTCTTGTTCTTATTTATTTGTGTGTGTGTGTGTGTGTGTGTGTGTGTGTTATTGTGTATTGCTGCAGCATTGAAGAGTCACCCAGTAATCACCAGATTTGGGACACAGAGGAGAGGACTTACAGCTTATGTCCTCCCCCAGGAGGAGATGATCAAGAGACACTACCCTATAAAAGGTGAGTCTCTCTCTCTCTCTCTCTCTTTGATTGTTTTCCAAAGCTTCTGTTTTCCCCGTCCTCAATAAAACACAAGGCCTGTGTTTTTAGATGTATCTACTTTGGAAACCTTTGATTAAAAGCATAGTTTTTGGCCATCATAGTATCTCCTACACGCTTGGAAGGGCATCTTCAGTTGGTTGCAACTTTACCGCTAGATGCCACCAAATCCTACATACTGGTCCTTTGAATGGAGAGAAAGAGATGCATTTTCAGATTTAAACGGGTTAGTGTGGATTTGTCTCTGTCTCCATCTCTACCTTCTCACTTCTTGTATTTGTGTTCCGTTTGGACACAGGGATGCCAGGCTTTGAGGAATTTGTGTGCACAGATAGTGTTGACTGTGTGACTGACAACAGCCCTCTGTATGGACTTGACTGTGAAATGGTGAGTGATCTCAGTTATATACTTAATTCCACAAGTGTATGTTGTGATAAATCCATGTGTTCATATAATATTGATAGACTGGTACCATTATCTCTAGCAATGTATCCTTGATACACCAGTTTGCAGTACTGTCTAAAACGATATATTATAAATACACTGGCACATACTTATACATATGATATTAAATATTTTCTAATGAGCTATTTTGACTTTTAATGAATGTATAGCACATTCTGTCAGGTCAGAAAGTACAAGACAGTAATATAAATACTATAAATGCTCTTTAGGTTAAGTTTTTTGTTTTTGTCAGATTGGAATTATCCAACAAAACAGTTCATAAATTCAGTCATTCCAAGGTTTCCATCTCTGCTCC
>NW_023339729.1:24100732-24113667 GCF_004916995.1 Morone saxatilis | reverse complement strand
ACAGTTAATCTGTGTGTTAATGTTGTGCTTCAGTGTCTAACAGAAAAGGGATACGAGCTGGCTCGTGTTTCTGTGGTGGATAGTGAAAGGAGCTGTGTGCTGGACGAGCTGGTGAAACCTCAGAACCGAATCCTCGACTACCTCACCAGGTACGCACACACACACGCACACACATACCTCACCAGGTACGCACACACACACGCACACACGCACACACACACACACACACACACATATACTGGTGTAATTTTGATAAATACATTTTTCTTGCCTTCTGTCAGGTTTTCTGGTATAACCGCAGCGATGTTGCGACCAATCACAACCACCCTGCGGGACGTTCAAGTGAAGCTCCAGACGTTGTTGCCGAGAGACGCAGTTCTGGTGGGACATTCACTTAACAACGACCTCTTGGCTTTGAAAGTGAGTTACCACTGACATTTTGATTTCAACAACATAATGATCAGAACATGGCTGAGATCTGAGTTGGGCTTTCTTTTTGTTTTTTGTGGTTGTTTGAATGTGTTGTGAAGCTGAGGGCAGGTGAAGCTTTGTATCTGTTTGTGCTGTCTGCCCATACTGTCAATGTATCTGCCATTGTATTTCTTTTTATAATAACAGTCTGAAATGTTCAAACTGTTTAACTTTTCTCAAATGCTGTGCTGTACTCAAATGTACCCCAGTAATTTACATCTAAAAAAAAACAACCTAGGAAATAACAGGACTTGTTGTTGCCTTACAAAAGTATAATTTAACCCATCCTGCTGTACTGTTTTCCCTGCTTCTACACCATGTATCTCCAACAAAAACAAACATACCAGCATCATACTGCCTCCAAAATTACCTGCCCTCCCACGCCTAATCTTTCCGCCATGAACCACAGACACTATCACACATCCAGTACTCATGATTGTCTATATCTGAGTGCTTCTTTGTTGTACTGGCTGTGAAAACTAATTTCCCTCTGGGACAATCAATCTAAATCTAAAATCATCGAGTGCAGTAAATGCAGTTTTTTGTTTGTTTATTTCTGTGGAGGTTTAATTGAAAACCTTTTTTAATCAACTTTAAAATAGAAGTGGAACTTTGTGTCAACAATGTGGAAAATGTTTTATTGGCAATATTTTAAGATTGTAAGATTTGAAAATGGCTACTGTAGTAAACAAGTAATTTTATCCTCTTAATGCCAGCTATCATTTAGAAGGAGTAACATTTTATAGATATATATTATAGATAGATATTTCAGTTTGGAGAGGCTCTCTTCAAACACGGACGCAGTTTTTCTATATAAAGTTGAATTTCTGACTGTATTGTGTTTGTGTCCTCCCTGCAGCTCATCCACCAGCATGTAATCGACACCTCACTGCTGTACAGGAGAGAGTTTGGACAGCGGTTTAAACTTAAGGTCCTGGCCGAGACAGTGCTTAAGTAAGTTGTCTCCCTCTCTCTCTCTCTGCGTCTCCCTGCGTCTCTCACCCACCACGGCTAATAATTACATTTTCCACTTATATCCCAGGAGGCAAATACAAACTGAAGAGAAGAAAGGTCATAATCCCATTGAGGATGCTGTGGCAGCCCTGGAGCTGGCCCAGTACTTTATTAAAACAGGACCTCGCCAGGTAACACATTGCTTTCTGACACACAGACACACACACACGCACACAGTTTATAGAAGATTTACTGTTTATTCTCACTGTCAGGTTGTAGAACTTCATTTGGAGGAGCTGTGGGGATATACAATAGAGGAGGAGGAGTCCACTGACTGTGCACCTGCACCCACACCAAGTCACAGGTACAATACGTTATACAATCTGTACAACTCTTTGTATTCTTTAAATCTCACTACAGTTACGCAGAATTACTACTTTTATCTTTGACACTAGTAAAATTTAATGATAATACTTAAATTATTTTACTTTTAGTAGGGTTTCTAATGCAGGACTTTTACGTAGTTGAGTGTTTTCACAGTGTGGTACTGTACTTAAACCTACCACAAGTATGTAGGCCTCTATATGACCTACATAAGCATACAGAGGCTCGCACAATCATCAAAAAATGAAAGTTTCTTGTTGCTGCTTTACGTGAAGGATCTGAGTGCTTCTTCCATCACTGCTTCTATTGTTAACAAATGCATTCAAATCCTATTTCTCTCATCACATTTAACCAATCAGCCGTCTTTATTCCTTGTGCAGGTTTGCTGACATACTACAAACACTTGGCCGGTCTGTAACCTTTTTAGGAAAGCGTTCTGACATCGCACTGGATCTGTCCAATCAGCAGTGGCACAGCTGTGACAAAGAGGTGAGACTCAGGGTCTGTCTGGTGCCTCCTGACCTTTATCTGATGAAACACTTAACCACAAAATATGTATTCATCTGTTGTGGTGCAAGTCCTTATAAAGGGTCGCTGGTTTACCTGTTTGTTAGATATTAGAATCCGTGTCTCCATTCGGTTGTGAATTTCTTCAGGTATCTGGTTTTGATGAAAAATCTTTAGTGGCATTTATGCCTAATTTGACAATGAACAGTGGACTGACAAAGAGAGGAAAGATGAAGTTGCTCTTTTTGTTCATGAGATTATTATTGATTATATTAGAGGAGAATATATATGTTTCTGTTTGTTGTATATTTACTTTTTCCTTTTCTTTTCCTCTCCCTATGTTCCTTTATCCGATCTCCGTCAGGTGTTGGCCTCTTTCAGGAGACAGACCAAGTGTCCTTTCCTCTCAGTGCTCCAGTTTTCTTCCTTCTCAGACCATCTGAAGAAGTGCCTCCCTCACCAGGAGCAGCTGTACCAGAGAGTGAGGCATCTCTTCAGAACACGATCAATTTAAAGTGTCTTGGCGTGATTTTAACGTACTGCTTAATGTGTGTTTGTTCTGCAGGTGTGTACAAACCTTCGAGATATGTGTGTAGTGTTTGCCGGGCCGTTTCCTGCAGGTTTCTCTGAGAGGGAAGTGAGGCAGCTATTTCGTTGCTGCGGACCGGTTGGGAAAATCAAAATGTTGAATTCCACTATCAGGGTATATCTCACCCACATTATGATCCTTTATTTTAATGTCACTGATTAACACATCGACAGCCGAATACTAAAGATATGGTGATAATTACTGCTACAACTGAAACGTGAGGGCCTTTCTTTGGATGTGATTTACTGATCTTATTAGATCATATTTTCTGTTTGTTCCCTAGGTTCATGCAGAGGTAGAGTTTGAGCTGCTAGAGGGAGCTATGTTGGCTTTAAAAACTCTGAATGGACTATATATGCAGGGACAGTCCATCAAGGTAACTCTCTTCCCCTTTTTCTTTTTCTTTTTGTTAAAGTTAAGTGGAAACTTTTGTAGACCGCTGTATCTCCAATATGTTTGCTTGTGTGTGCCCTTTCAAGGTCCAGAGGCCTGTCAATGAGTCGATGCTGGACTTGGATTTGACTCTTGATGCTTTGATGGGTGACAGTCTCAACAGCAGTCACCTCTACGCTGTTAAATTAAACCCCAGTATGGCTGAGTGCATACCAATTCCTGCAAAGGTCAACGGACACACATTGGATTCAAAAAGGCGAACAGTGCACAGCTTAAAAGTAAATGGCACACGGTTGCAGCCCACCACTTCAAAGTCTAAACTGTCTGAGGAGACAGTCAGGGAGACATTTGCTCGCTTTGGCATGGTGGAGAGAATTGTCCTGCCTGCCAAACCTGGAAAACGTGCAAGACATGCACACATAAGTGAGTTAAAGGCTGTATTGTTGATTATCCCTTGTTGTCCTGTTTGTGTGGGAGTTCATACAGAGTTTCTGTGTTGACAGAGTTTGAGAGATCGGAGCACAAACACGTAGCCGTCAGCTCAACTGAGGACCTGTGGAAAGAAAACTACCTCGTCTGTCCATCCGTAACTCCACCCCACTTACCTTCATGGGTTGCCATGACAACGCCAATCACCACTGTGGATCCTGATAGGGGAGCAGCTGAGGATGAGGAGAGGACCTACATGCACACCAGTTCTCAGGTAAAGTGAAGAGGCCAGGTGCATAAAACTGTGTAGATTTGGACAAAACTGTGTGTATGCACAAATACAAAGAGAGCCACGCGTGCACAGAATCATTCATTTGCACATCGATAACTGACTGTGTTGCATCAGCGAGGTTTTCCAACACAACAGCTGCCATTACATGCAGCTGTGGTTGTTTGTAGCGCCCGCACCACTCACATGTCGCGGTAATATTTCAATCATCATTATCAAACATCAGAAAAATAATAAAGTTTTTGGGCGTACACAACGTTGATACATCTGGCCCCTGGTTGTAGTGACTCCAGTTGGTTGTCACCCCATCCTAAAGCCACAGCACTTTTATATGACTATAGCACGTTTCAAATTATTCTGATGACACAACTGTTTGTTTTTCTTTGTTTAAAAATTAGTCAGTCCCAGTGAAAATGAGTCCCATCTATTTGTCGTTCTCAGCCAATCCTTGCTTTTCTGTCTTTTTCTGCAGAAAGCCGAAACACTACACACTAGTATTAAACATGCTATGATAAAATTCATCTTGTTAGCATGCTCTGCTGGCTTTAAGTTTAAAGTACAGCCTGATGAAAGTTAAGTAAAGTCTGACTGTAGAGCTGAGTATGATTTATATAATGGCCATCCCGTGATCTGAAGAATAATTCTCTCCTTTTTTCATCCATCCAGAAATGTTCTTCTTAGTTCTTAGTTCTTGTGAGCGTAATAGCCACATGGGGCTACTAGTGTACCTATTATTATAGTCTTGTACACTTGGTAGCTTTTTGCTCTGTTCTTTTAAACAGTTGCGTGTGAAAACCCAAGAACGACAGCTGTTTGGGAGCTTCACAGTCCGCTGATTGTTTTCTCAGCTGGCAGTTTCGGTTAACTCTCACAATATTTTCTCCAGACTAAAATCTCAGTGAAAGCGCAGCTTTTTAGATTTAAGCTGGCTTAGTGGGGCTAATTTTTCTTCCTTGATGTCAACTTTGTCCTGGTAACTGTATACACACATAGCAAAGTTATGATGGAACTCAAGCAGTTTGTGAGAAAGCTATAAAGTGCATGAGTTATTAGTACCATTTGTGATTAGATTTTACAGACCGGTACAGTTTATTTATTAAACACATGTAATAAAGACGCTATGTAATGTGTGTAGGACCAGGAAATGGTTGTCATGATGAGGAAGTTGGACTGTCGCCTGCAGAAGCTCTTCAGATCTCTCCCTGGCGGCACCTTGTCAGTGGTTGTTCTGCTCGGACACACCAGGTGAGGACTCTGTGACCGTGTCTGGGAAAAGTCTGCTACCAAGTTACACATTTCTAAACCTTCTCTTCTCTTCCCTAGCGCTCGTGGCCACATTCCTGGTTTGTGCCTTATGGAGGTCAAGGAAGGTTCTTGAGGAGAACAGTGATCTGGTCCTCTATGGGAAGGATTATAAACCTGCAATATCAACATATCTCCATGTCCAGTGATGCCTGCGCTTGTGTGTCTCTTCAACCAAGTGACATCAATGAAGATGAAAACATAAATCAAATAATTAAAAAGTGCCTCAGACTTCCAGTACCTCAATACTTGTTTATTTTTTCCAGAGTTTTATGTGTGCATGATACACTTTTGTTTCACAAATGTGTATATAAAAGATTAAGTCAAATCCGATACTTGTAAAATTATGTTTGTGGCCTGGAAATAATCAAAGCTACAAAAACATCTGACTGCATCTCACTAAAATGCATGATGGTTGTTGGAATTTTTGGTTTTACTTGTCTGTTAATGGTTTGTTGAGTGCAATCATGGTCGTCACTCTGTAACACATACTGAAGTGTAGTTTGCAAGTCTTTGAGATACAATTTGTTCTCCTGGAAGAAAGTTAGTTTCACAAGGTGACTGAACCCTGAGCCAGACCATATCAAACATCATGCTGAGTGAACGTATAATGTTAAAATGATCAGTTTAAACAAAGATGATTAACTTTTGATACTGTACATTAAAATCGTTTTGTCAAACTGTCTTGTCATTGACTTTCATTAAGAACAAATTTAAAAAAGCCTCTCACATTTTGATTAGTCATAGTAGAAAAAGCACAGGTGTTGCATTAATGATAGCTCTGTTATTTAAGTGTCCCAGTGAGCCAGTATGCACAGTGCCAGGATCCTACAACTGAAGCAGCTAATTGGAATTCATCCATCATTAAATTTTATTCTTCACACTGCTTCTCCTGTGACATGTCCCAATGTCCTTTGAAATGTAAATTTTAATAACAATGTAACCGTTACTAAAATGCTTTAGGGATTTTTGTTGGTTTGTGGCCGACCAATCAGAGCTGTCCTGTCCTGCCATTTCAAGCAGGATGGAGATTACTGAATTATTTCACTTGAATACATGTTATTCATTTATAGCTCAATATTTAAATATAAATGTGTCAATTAGCGTTAAAATACTGCGGTCATCACCATTTCAGAAGGATCCTATCACACTGCTTTCCAGTGAGCCCTGGTTACTTATTAAAAATCAATATGTGCAGAGTAAATTATTTTTTTTAAAACACAGTGGGAGACAAATGTGTTTGAGATTTATTAACCACCTTATATTATCATTTTACCAGAAAGTTAAGATCTATAAATAAGAACATGAAAGTAAAAGTATTTAAATGTTAAAACACACCTGCGATGTACAGGGGCAACGACTACAACGTGAAGAATGTCCCTAAAGTCAACTGGGGCGAGTTTGAGAACAGAAAAGACGGAAAAACACGGAGATACTAAGAAACATTCTTTAATTGTTTCCCTTTCCAAGGAAATATTTAAGGATTTTTTTAAACAGATCTTATACAAAAACGTATACGTCATCTTAACGTTTACACCTTTTGCATTTTAAACACACTTTTGACATTGTTGCAGGTTGACAGTTACAAAACATTAAACACAAAAAAGGTAAAGAAAACAACTCTGTACAAAAAAAACAAGCACCTCTCATTAAGGATCGAAATGCCACCAATAATAAACATCACATTATCATTGATAAGCTTATATGTTTGATAAAACTGGGGAAGTTGACAGAATGATTTCTTTTTTTTTTTTTTTCTTAAAATGGCAAAATACATTTGACTGCATTAAAATACTAAATAACCCAGACATTGTAAACTACAGGTCCTGTCAAGTGGCATTTTATCTCACAAATTATGAAACGGATTCACAGAGATACGAAGACTGGAGAAAATGTAATCTCCCTCACATGCACAAACACACACACTCAAAATATAAGACTGTTTGGAGGTGACCGTCATTAAAACTGATGAATGATTTCAGTGATAGCATGGCTGTGGTAGCAGATTCCAGTCTGAACACATGAGAGAATAAAATAATATTTCTGGAGTTTAGATTTTAAGATTCTAGTGTGTGTGCGTGTTTACCCGGAAGAGTTGCCTGCTCCTCTGGTACAAGATCAAAATATGGCAGCTGTCGTTATGGCTTGTGTCCTCTCTTTCAATAGTCCAGTCAAGTAGCTTGGCTGGTAGCGCTGGACACGTTATCCACAGCTGTTGAGTGAACGAATGAATTTAGGGCGTGCACCACTCCCAGTGATACATCTTTACTGGAGAGCGCCCGAAGCGCTTACGAAGAGACTCCGCTCAGTGTGGGACAGTGGCCTCTCCACTCCTCACCTCTCGCTACCAGACCTCTGGGACCTCAAACAGTGACGTTTTAGATCCAGAATCTGCACGAGAGGGACAGACGAAGACCGATGAGAAAAGGAACTACATGTACAGAACCTTGCAAGTTATACAGAAATCTTGCCAACTGGTACATTTAACCTTTTGTTTTGTCCTCAGTTTCATTCTCTTTGTTTTGGCACAATTACATGTCGGATAACGCTTGTTTTTCAGGATAAGTTAGACTACTCTCTCAGAAATGCCGTCATTTTAAGACAAGCTTATTTCTACAGCACATTTAAACAACTTTAAAAAAACAAAAAAACAATTCTCTACTTCTCTCTTTCCTTTCTATGTAATGTTACTTAGAAACAGGGAAGACGTGCAGTTAACAGCTCCTCCAACAGTAGTGGAAAACTTTCAAAAACTGAATATGAAACAAGCCTTTACTTCACAAAGTGCTGCTGTCTGGCAGGTTTATACATTTTTTACTAAGATAACTGGTCTGTGATGATTAAATGCAACTCTTCAGTGATTATAGTAGCTAGAAAGCACGGTAGTATTACACAGTATATCACCTGAGATGTGGCAGACAGTAAAGTGGTCCATTTCTCTATTCCTCATTTCTGGCCATTGTTGTAACAAATGTCCAACTGATATGCAAAATTTAAACAGCACTAAGCTCGGCATCCATATATGGTTCATTAACTGGGAGCCACTGACATTAATCCAACTACTCATGCAGCTGTCAGAGTCACTACGACTTGCCACTGCAGTAAACGATCACCAGATACGTGTATACATATTCTAGGACAGCCAAAAAAAAAAAAAAAAAGTGATTTGTGAACTGTTAAACTATCAAACTGTCTCACTGTCAACACATCAAATATCTGTAGGCTGTAGGAATGTATAGACAGGAGTGTCAACGCTGCTTCAATATATGAACCACGCTGATGGGACAAAAGAATAAAGCTACCTTACCTAACACTGACATATCATAAGCTTATAGGTTGATTTGGTGAACATGTTATGGAGCAACATCAACATGGCCACCTGGTGAGTTTAAGTTTTTGGTCTCTACCAACTCCTGAGGGAAATATCTGGCTGTGTAGCAGCTAAAACCTTCACCATGTTCACCGGGTAGTTACAAACTGTTAGTAAGACAATCCAAACAGGAAGTGAGGTAGCTGTAAGCTTTGCCTTAGCCCTGTTGATTATATCTGCATTATGGCAAGTCATGCTGCATTAACTACTAGCAGTCCCTGTTTGCACTACATTATTTAAACATGTCTGTACAGATAAATCGAAGGATTACTTCTGATACTGAAGAAGACCTCTGAAGTTATAAAAAGGAGCACTTAGAAACTGAACTGTCTCAGGCAGATTCAAAAGGGTTAATAAGCTGACAAACACACCTTTAGACTTCTTTTTCTTGTTCTTTTGACCTTTCCTCGTGGCTTGTTGCCAGGTGACTGTCCCTTCAGCATCATTGGCTGGATTTGTGCCCTCAGAACTTTCCTCTTCCTCCTCCTCCTCCTCATCAGGGATCGGACTTAACCCTGCAGAATCTGATGAATCTCTGCAGAACACAGAAACCTTTAAGATACTTAAAATCACAGCCAACAGGATAACTGACAGTTTAAATGATCACTACCATTTTACTTACGCCGTCTTTAACCATCCTTCTGAGGTCTTGCTCTCGACAGCTTCTGCATTTGCCTGTCCACTTATGTCTAGGAAACACAACGACAACCAGTGCATGAGAGCTTAAAAGTGACATATGGGCAAAAAAAAAAAAAATGCTTCCAACACAGGACCAATAGCTGGTAATTGATGAAGGATAATGATGTAAAACCGACAACAAAAAGCACAACTTTATAAAAAGTGTGATGATTTAAGACTCAAAACTAAGACTTTGGAATGGAATGAATTCACCAAATTGATTTTTGTTGAAGGGTTTTCACGGTTAAATGAGGTTAAATATATGCAACACTGAAATCACTGTTTTCTCTGTGCTTCTTTCACTAAAATGGAAAAAAAGTGTTTGAAAACAATGTTGTCAATCAGGAATGCATCTGATCTGTCCATTCCAGCAGATGGGCATTAATAAAATATCAAATCTGATGTTAAACAAATTACCCAGCCTTCCTGGATTTAGTTAATTGGTTGTGATGAATTCACAATACCACCTGCTCTCTTCCTCAGGGCACACTGAATCTCTAATAGAGTACTTTTCCATGGAAAACCTGCTGCATGTTACCACACTGCAGCAAGAAGATGCTAATGCACGCATGCGTTTACACACCATCAGTTTTCATCTTCTTGCTGCCTGTGCTATCCGGATAGGAGTAGTGACTCCAGCCATCTGTAGTAAGAGCCTCTCCGGTCCCCTGCTCTCCCTGAACGGGACTGATGCTGCGTTTCCTCAAACCCCTGGAACAGAAATAGGCCAAACATACCATCAATATAAATAGAAAGTGTGCAGACCTACAGTATGTTGAAAGCACAGTGTATTTTAGCACAAGTATACCTTGGATATCCAAAACTTCCAGAAGTAGTGGAGGAGGTGTAGTGAGATTTGACCCAGCCATCGTCTCCCCAGGTTTTGGCTGTCTGGCCGAGCTTCTCCTTGTCCTGCTGCTTACCCTGGATGTACTCTGCATATGTCTGGATCCTGTAACTCTCTGCATAGCGGCTGGTGTTCATAGCTGCGTGAGGAGTGGAAGACATTAAACCCGTGGTTTTTTTGTGCAGATGATAGAGCCCAGGCTTGTGCGTGTATTCAGCTGCTGTGTCAAACTCACCTATCTGCACCTGGTCTGTTTGACTTAGAGACACAAATGCTGATGTGTCGTCTATCCATGAAACCTGGATGTTTCCTGAGTGGATAATAGAAGTAGGAAAGAGTGATATACAACAGGTCATACCAGTGTGCAAGCAGACTTATCAGGCAAGATCATGTCTTACCAAAGGCACTAAACAGCTGGTAGAGGTCACTAGTCTTCCATTCTTTTGGGAAGGTGACGTACAGGACATGGTCTCTTTTAGGTTGCACTGTATGAACAGAAGAGACAAGCAGAAAACGGAGCAACAGGTCAGGTGGAGAAGCGGCAACAGAAGCTGTAATTTACAAGATGTTAATTAATGAATATTTCACATTAACACAGAATCAAAAGCAAAGCCAAAGATGAAGTTAACAAGCAGCTGTTTGAGAAATGACAGCACCTGGCAGGCTAAGATACAGAGCTAAGTTGATATTCTATCAGGCCTGTGACTTTTTTTGGTGTTTTTTAGCCCCCTAGTGGTCCAAACTCATCAACTACAGCTTTAAAAAAAATAAATAAACCTTTATATGTGGCAATATTTCCAAGCATGTAGTCAATGCAATAATCCTGACATGTATTCCTGCTGCTTATCTTACTCACAATCTGGTCCTGTGATGTTGAGGTAGGGGATATCTATTATCCTCATCAGGAAAAGCCTGGAGAACAGAGAAGATAAGCATTATTAATTTTTTGGAAGATTTCTAGAAATCAAAGAGTAGCAAATAGTAAATTTAAGTGCTTCTCTTACTTGTTGAAGAATGGCTCGATGAGTTTGGAGCGAGCCGAGATGTATGCTTTGGGTGGAGTCAAGAAAGAGCCTGTAAAGACAGTGTTTAAGTTAAACAAAACGTATTTGGAAATTCTCCTAATTTGCAAACAGAATAAGTGTGATTCTGTGTTACCCAGGTAGTTGGCCATGGAGATGAAACAGAGGCCAGTGATGTAGGCATCGTACCCAGCCTCGTGGAGCTGTTCCTGGGCTGTGTCGTAACTGTGGAACCCCTCTGCCGTTTCTGACAGGAACAGCACAAAGAAGAAAAAGTGTCAGCAGGAATTTGCAGGTTGAGAGAGGTTCAGACAAATGTTGGTGCATTTACTCACCAACTTGTGGTGACTTGAAGGGGCTCTCCTTCAGCTGTTTCTCCAACTCTGCCAGAGAGGTGTTAGTAATCATCTCCTGAAACATAAAAAAAAACAAAACGCCATCAGCACCCATCTGTTTATCTACACGTTGGTGAGAGATCTGCTCCAGAGAATTATTATACATTTCAGTTTAAGCACTTTTTTGCTTTCACTTGAACTATGTGTAACAATGTGACCAGAGCATCAAGGAAAGTCTGCTTTTTCAACCTGGAAAGACTGACTAATGATTATTTTAATCATGATCAAATTTTCCTTATCTGGTATTCTAGCACTGAAGATCATTTACCTTAAAAGGCTGAGTGGTAGCCATCAACTTTGTGTCCAGAAGTCTGCAAATGGATACAAAACCAATACATTTTTATTTATTTTTTTAAAACCCACAGAAATCTCAAAGCATCTGCTGTGAAGGCAATTAAACAACTTTAGTACGAGAAGAATATTACCTTGGGAAAACGCACATTGTGACCTCTTTAAAGTCTTGAAGATCCTGCAAAAAAAGTATTGGCACAAATAATTCATAATATCATTACTTAGATATAAACTGCCATTTAATGCAGCCAAAAAGGCTCCGTATTTAAAATATTCATCTTGAGTTAAGTACCTCAGGCAGAGGGCAGTAAAACTGGTGGATGGTGTGCATCACATCCAACAGCATGTTGTGGCCAACCACAAGTTTACCCTGTGTGTCAGATGAATTGAGTTAGAGGTACAGGTAAGAGTTTTCAAAGCAAAAAATATTTAAAAAACAAACAGATAAACTTGAAATTAGAGTATTAATGGACTCACAGATTTAGAGATGGCATGGATGACCCTGGAGAAGCCAACAGCATCATTCAGCTCCTCCTGTTGGGGCAAAAATATTAGATATGATCAAAAACTACTACTCTTTAAAATCAAAGACAAATGTACATTTTCCTACATTTCAATACACTCCTCCATGATTATAGTCGATATACAATTTAATATACATTTTAAACCCAAACTCACCTGCTCTCTCTCCAGTTTCTGCTGTTCCCTCCTCTTCCTCTCCTCGTCATCTACTTTGCTGACCTGGATGTATCGCTCCTTCTACACCCATACAGAACTTGCATAAATATTTTATATATTCCACACAAAAACAAAAGGCATAAATTGGCTGAAATAACGCTTGTTCTTACCTTTTCTGTTTCGATGGTTTCCACGTGAAGCCCCTTGGGAAATCTGTTAAAGAACGACAAATCTTAAACCTCTACAAACCCACACGAAAAACAACAACAGTAGCAAAGTAGAGAGTGACACTCACTTCCAGTTCAGCGTCTGGTAGATCAGCTTTCTCTGAAACCT
>NW_023339729.1:24097270-24100632 GCF_004916995.1 Morone saxatilis | reverse complement strand
CACACACACACACACACACGCGAACATAATCATGAAAGAGTTGAGTTATTGCCCTTAGTTGGGCTCTGAGACACATGGGAGGGACTGTGCCCTTCTCAGAGTGAGTTCTGGGGCAATTATACCCCCAAGGAAAGATAATCACTTCTCTCTCACCGGGCTCAAATATGAAATAACCAAGTTGCTACCACCGTGCACAATGTGTGTCCTGAGACCGTCCTCCTAAAACAACGCTGTCAGGACGAGTCACATTAATGCCTTCAGTGTGTTTTACACACACAAAACTTACATAACCCTGTTGATGAAGTCTTTATGTTCCTCAGGTACGTGTGCAGGGCCTTTGGAGGAGGATGGTGAGATGTAAGACGGGGTCCCTACACCGTTCGCATGTTGGTTTCTCCTCTCCTCCGTCTGCTCCCTCAGCTGGGCTTCCTCTTCTTGATTTAGGTACGGGATTCCTTTGAAAAACCAGAGTCTCAATTTTACCTCTGTAGTTCTAAAGTGGCTCTGCGCATTCGCTGTCCTAGACAACTGCAAAAAACTACTGCTCGGAAAGATGAGAGAAATGTGTTGAGCAGTAGTTAAAAGAACGTTTACTTGCTTTTCCCCAATAAACATTACCAGCATCGCGAAGAGGAAGAAAATACAAGTGAACCTCAACAACTACAGCTCTTGAAGGTGCAGCCAAGTGGGCATAACAAAAGGACCACTATCACTATAGGTATGAATGAAGAGCAAGTGGCCCGGAGCCAGCTGGTCCACTATGACAGCTTTCCTAACCCAACACTGAGGCTGGGTAATGTCAGTATGAATGTTTCTGTACTGAAATCAAAATTATACTTTAACCCCACAAAAAAAACCTTGTTATTTTAACACAATTGGTAAATGTTTTACTGTTTGTCTTAGCAAAAACACATTTAAGAACTTTTGATTACTGCAGTATAGAATTAAGTTTTAAGAGATAACTGATCAAATTACCACAAATTCACTTCCAAATGTTCATACATTAAAAGTTTGATGTGTGTCGATTTAAACTAGAATCAGCATTTAGATGAGGTTTGAAAACAAGCGTCACATATCATTCTGAGGTGACTCACCATTACAAAACACCTTGTTGAAGTCAAATCCCTGACTGGCCAAGAAGTCAATACTGGAACTCTGAAATGACAAAAACACGAGCTTCCATTTTCATAACCTTCAAAACAAAAAGCCAACAGAGGCGTCATCTTTTCAGAATCATTTTTAAAACCATCATCGCTATTAAAAGTCAATTTATTGCAGTTCATACGGAAGCGACTGAATGACCCTGAGGAGCAAAGCTGACTTACTTGACAGATGAACTTTATGTCGGGGGACGTCCTGTTGAACGGTTTTGGGAATACATAAAAATTAAAAGGCTTTATGATATACCTGCGGAGATGGGAATACAGGAAACACAACAATGAGAATCAGTGAAATCATTCCAGTCGCTGGGAGTTTATCACAATAACTAAATATTTTTCCACACTGATCCCTTATCCTGGAAAGGACTGAAATTCCAGACTATGTAGGGAAACTGTAAATTGACACCGCTGTTTTTCAATGCTAGAATACAATTTAGGCCGTTAGTTGTGAAGTAGTAATGGGATTAAACACATAATTTAGTAAATATTCATCACAAGAACCCAAATCTGAATAAACAATGGCTCAAGGTTAGATATTGACAAAGGGGTCCCTCTTCCCAAAAATACATTTTAAATTAAATTAGCACAAACTAGTCGGCACAAAGGCTCTCAGGGGCCCCGGAGCAGTCGCCCTTTTGATAACTCAGCCTTGCTTAAGTCGGGAGATGGGAGTACTTGTGATCTGACGGTGCGAACACACAGGCAAGTTGAAAAAATGTCTCCCTAATAGACAAATAGAGATGATATGAAAGTGTTATCTTGACCAAAATGATTGCGACACACAATAGTATCATGGTAATCACAAAAAGACACATTTTTAAAGAGGCACTTTCCTGTACAGCTGGTTTAGAAAAGCATCACAGACAGACGAGGGGCCGGTCTGTTCTGTATTTTGGTATCCACACACATTTGCACACATCCTGTTTTAACGGTTTTTGTGGGGGACACAATGGGCGAACCGAGCCTTCAGACATGGTGACAGGCTCATGATTTTGGAAAGACTGGAAGGATGTTCTTTTTCTCAAAATAAAAATCAGGAAATCTGTACAGGAGAGCTTTTTCCAGTCACGCGAGGACAGGCAAGATATCACGATACTGGAAATTATGGAAATGATGCAAATTGGCTTTTTATCTGTACCTGAAAACAAACTAATTTAACCTCAAATGTTATTGTTTTTTTATGGATGCAATGAATAAGGCACATACATACAAGCAGGTGACGGTGTTTGGGAGTCCTCTAAGAGACACTACTCCTAAATTATGAATTTATTAAGCGGACACTCACTTTGACTTCGTCTGGTCGTACTTGAATGTGCATAACCCGAACTGGAACAGCAGAAAGTCCATGGAGTGCTGGTGGACGGACAGACATAAGGAGACTTTAAATGAGACACACATGGAGCATGGAGGGAAAACAGGAGGCGTGCACCAACTCGTTGACTTCTGCAAACCTTTTTCAGCTTCGTGTATCGCTCCTCCGGTGTGTCCAGCCCGTTGGTGAGTGCACTGACATTAGGACCGTCGCTTATCCCTAAAAAAAAATAAAGAAAAACCCAGTTTACATGCACATAGTTAACAATTTACACCTTAACATTTCTGCTAAAAAAAAAAAAAAAAAATCTGGTTACCTGAAAATTCTCCATCGATGGCAAGAAAGTCAGCCTCCTCTATCGCACTGTACACCGTGTTTAAACTGTCTTTATAATCTGGTGGGGGAGAGATAAAGGGGGAGAGTGCACTAACATGAGGAGAGAGTGTGTTGAACAAGAAGAGGAACACAAAGCTTTAAAAAAAAAAAAAAAAAAAAAAAACCCCGCAGCCGCATACCTAGCGAGCTAACCAGCTAGCAGCCACAAAACACTGAACAATTGAAGAGTCTTGTGCATTTTAAATAGAAATCTCAGGTCACATCTCTGTTGTGTGTTGTCACGGTGTGTATGGCGAGCTAAAAATCCAGTAAGCAAAATCTGGCTGGCTACTTACTTCGGCGTGTCACCTCCATCCCTGCACAATGACTGAACCCGGCTGACAGCTAACGCTAGCTAGCCTACGTCAACTGGCTTTTAACCGTTTTACAAACACTTCCGGTGTTACGGTTTACCTGGTGACCGTGGTAACGGGTGACTTTCTCACATTTTAAGATACGTTACGAGAGGTTAATACGTCTTCTGAACACAGTTGAACTTACATAAATGGTTAGAT
>NW_023339729.1:24089140-24097245 GCF_004916995.1 Morone saxatilis | reverse complement strand
TCTCTTATAATACTCCTAAGTATTCTAACCATTTCTGGTAAGTTCAACTGTGCTTGCAGAACGACGTATCGTAGGCTCTCGTAACGTATCTTGAAAATGTGAGAAAGTGCGAGCGCCGCTTACCGCGGTCACCAGGTAACCACCCGTCCCACCCGGAAGGTGTTTGTAAACACGGTTACAGGAGCCCAGTTGACGTAGGCTAGCGCTGCGTTAGCTGTCAGCCGGGTTCAGTCATTGTGCAGGGATGGAGGTGAGCACGCCGAAGTAGAGTGCCAGCCAGATTTGCTTACGGGATTTTTTAGCTCGCCCACATTCACCACCGTGAACAACACACAGATCAATTGAGAATGTGACTGAATGTTCTATTTACAGAAGGCAGCACGGACTCCTTCAATTGTCCTCAGTGTGTTTGTGGCTGCTTAGCTGTTACGCTCGCTAGGCAGCTGCGGACTGCGGGGTTTTTGCTTTTGTTTTTTTTTAAAGCTTTGTGTTCCAGTCTTTCTTGTTCAACACACCTCTCTCCTCCATGTTACTGTGCTATCGTTCCTTTATCTCCTCCCCCACCAGATTGTATAGAAGAACAGTCTTAAACACGGTGTACACGTGCGATAGAGGAGCTGACTTTCCTTGCCATCGATGAGAATTTTCAGCGTAACCAGATTTTTTTTTTTTTTTAGGCAGAAATGTAAGGTGTAAAAACTTGTTAAGCCGCCAAATGGGGTGGGGGGGAGGCGCCCCCATGTAAACTGGGTTTTTCTCTTATTTTTGTTTAGGATAGGCAGCGAGTCTAGATGTCAGCCGTGCACCACGCAACGGGCGGAACACCGGAGGAGCGATACACGAGAGCTGAAAAAGGTTTGCAGAAGCAACTGTTGGGCGTGCGCCTCTCCTTCTGCTCCTCCATGCGCGGCCCTGCGCTGGTCGCACTGTGTACCAGAGTCCCTTACTTGCTCGCGCGCGCGCTCCACCAGCACCCATCGGCGTCTCGCCTCGGTCCAGAGGTCGGCAGTGTGCAGCATGTCGAGCTACGAGCACGCAGCCTCAACATGGAGTGCCGCTTAATACAGTTCAGTCAATTTGAGCGGAGTACCGTGCTCATCCTTAGACGGCACTCCCAAAAAGACCCGTCACCTGCTTGTTGTACTGTGCCTTATTCATAATGCATCCATAAAAAGAACAATAGACATTGTGAGGTTAAGACAGGTACGTTGATGTTCTTTCAAGGTAGCAGCAATACAAACCCGCATGTCTGGCATCATTTCCCATAATGTGCTCCGAGTATCCGCTGAGTATCCTTCTGCCTGTCGCTACGGCGTGACTGGACACAGCTCTCGCTGTCCACATCTCCTCTGATTTTTCTTATCGTGAGAACGCTAGAAAAATTATTAAACTATAAAGTCATTTTTAGGAGGACGCCTAAGTGAAAGTCACCAGTTAACACGGTCACCAGTTAAAGCGAAACACCGGGGCCGCTGCCTCAACACGAGCTATCTGCGGGGATATTTATATTTTATTTTTTATTTATTTTAGTTATATACAGTATTTAGAGGTTTGTAAATGAGAATTACATTTCTAATAAAATTATTATTATTAAATATATCAGGTTATTTATTTATTTATTTATTATTATATCACTGATTATATCACTGATTATAGTGTGAGGTGTGTTTTCTTCTTGATATTTTGGTTAAAATTTAATTTGCTACTGCCTCCATAGCACATATGTTCTGGAACTGCCCAAGACTCTGGGTCAATATCTTCAAAACTCTGTCTGAAGTTCCTAAAATTCGACTCAAACCAGACCCAGTTTTGGCTTTGTTTGGGGTGAAAGCAACTACAACAGTTTTGTCAAATAACCAATATAATATGATTCGTTATGTGACACTGTTGGCACGAAGGTTGATATTACTGAATTGGAAACAGAAAAACCCACCGGCCCATCCAACATTACTGAAAGAAGTGATGAATCTTTTACAATTGGAAAAGGTTAAATTCTCACTCAGAGGGAATGTAAACAAATTTCAGGCGATATGGCAACCCTTTATAGACCATTTTGAGAAGACAAAACTGTGACTGATAGTCACATAACTAGTGGCATCCCTTTTTCCTTTTCCTTTTCCTTTTCCTCTCCTTTTTTCATGCGGCATCCTGTACTTTTTTTTTTGTTTGTTGGGGGGGAGGGGGTAGGGGGAAGTACTCTTTGTATTGCTTAAAAAAAGAAAAAGCACAACATTATAAGGTATGTTACTGTGTTAAAAAATGCAATAAACAGAATAAAATAATAATAATAATAATAATTTGCTACTAAACCTACCAGTTTAACTAAGGACTATTTAATTTTAGGACTATAATAATAATAATAATAATAATAACAAACTTTATTTATACTGCACCTTTCATGGGTTTACAAAGTGGTTTTGCAGGGTAAACTACAACACAAACAACAGAAAACTAGGAACCATAGCAGCCATCAGTAACAATACATAGAATAAAAGAATAAACACTGTAAAACATAGTACAAAATAAAAAGATAAAACAATGGTGAGTAAAGGTTAGTAAAAAGGGTCACAGGAAGGAAAGACTATAAAAGTGTGTTTTAAGAAGAGACGTAAAAGAAGTGATTGAACTATAACTATAAATCAGAACTGTTTTTAAACTCTAGTAATTGTTTATTATTTATGGATTTTTTTTATTGTAGTTTGTTTCTTATCTGCTGTCTGTCTTACTGTATTAGGACTATGCCATGCTTTAAAAGACTACAGAAGCAAAACAACATCATTAACTTAACTTTTGGTCACAATAGTATAAAAAGGCTTAACTTAAATCCTGCCTCCACTCAAAAATGTGTTTTTGTTTATGTTCCTGCAGTTGGATGTTATCTTCACTGTGCAGAATGATGTCTGTGCAGAGTTTGACCCTAGAAGGATGTTTTCACATTCATCTGCTGAAAGTAGAAAGTTTCTTTGTGCTCTTTAAAAATATAATTTTTAAACAAATAGTTGGGCAGTATGCAATTTACACATGTGTGTTGCAGAAACCTGAAGCCACCAGTGCATAAATACTGAGAATGGACTTTACACTTGAAATGAACAACATTTGCATATTTATATATTGTGGACTTTTTAATGAGGTAGAAGGAGTAGATGCCTTTTTAAGGATTTTGATGTTGAAATTATACTTTTTTTTTTTGCAGAAAAACGTATCAAAAACACATTATTGTTCAAAGCAGACTATTTGTATTTGTCTTAATACATGTCTTGAGGCAATCCCACATTCATACGTATGCTTTGTGCCCAAAATAACCCATAATCATTAATTTATGGTTCTTATATCCTTCAGGGTCAGAGGGGCCTGGAGCGATCAAAAGCGAGATGAAGGCGAGGATACAAGAAACGGATGCTGGACAAAATCCATCGCGGCCTGTCACAATATATAATGTAGCTTCAAAGTAGGATTTGTGGCTCTTACAGTGGATCATGGTCGGATGTGCGACATTTATGTGAGGTGATGTCTCTTAAGTCAGACTGGCGATACACCTGCCACCAAGAGACAGAACAGTTCCTGCAATTATTATCTACAGTTTGTATTCTATGATGAATATTAAAAAGTCCTTTTCACAAGAAAATGTCTTCACTGTGAAAGCAGAGGTGAGGTATTGAAATGCAAAGATGACATTTCAAAAAGTACGGACAGGTTTTTTTGTTTTTTTTTAATGAAGACAAGCAGGAAAAGGCTTCAGCTTTTTTATGTCTGTTCTCTCCAGGGGTATAAAACTGTAGAATTATATCTTTTTTGACAGTGTTTTACAAATATACATAATACAAAGTATTTTCTAGCCTTTCAGATTTAAGGCTTTTAAACACACAACAGATATCTGTATTATCTGTTAGTCTAATATAATAGTCTGGCAACAAGCTGCATTTTGTATGTCTTTGAAGAGTTTCTTAGATGTAGAAATGCTATATATGCTCACTCTAGGTTATTATTATAATACATTTTTAAAGATGCAGACGAGCAGAGGAGAAAATAATTGCAAACATCTGCAACCGAGATCAAAACCATCCTATAAAAGCAACTCACTTCAGAAACAAACAAAAGAAAAAAATAAGGAAGGAGGACACAAACAACATCAGGATGACAAGCCGAGATAGAAGTGACATGGAAAAATAGATTACAGCAGAGCACAACATGGTGACAAATGCTTACATAAGTGATAAATGACATGGCAAATTAAACAGATTTAATTAAACGTGGTTGATGAGTGGAAGTGAGAGTGGGAGGGAGCATGTGTGTGTGCTGAACTTTAACAGAGGGCACTTGAATCACAATTGATCTATGGGATGCCTTTATTTTTGAATGACCTTTAAGGTGTCATTTCAGATTTACTGCTGTTAATGGTTCCCACTACACACGCAATCTGAGATGTATTGCTGAAAAACTGCAAACATATTCAGTCAACTTTACCCAGCTTGAAGAAATGATTAGTCATAATGTGGTTTTAAGGCCTGTTACACGTGTGAATGGAAATGTCAAAAAGCTGGGTCAAACCTGAACCCTTTCGGTTAAAAAATGATCCCCTGAAAGGTTTTCTTCTCTTTTTCACCATCAGACATCAGTGTAGCGCTCTGGTGAGTGAGTCAGAGATGAAGCATTTACTCTTGCTCGACTCCACATATCCACTAGTCTCAGGAAATCAATTTCTCCAAATGACTTTTGTTCTTTGTTGAGCCGAAAAATTTATAATATTGAGACGTTAAGTTTTAACACTTAAAAAAAAAAAAAAAAAGGTTTTGGGGGTATTTCATGCTTTTAAAGGATAGACATTTTTTTGGATGCCCACATGTACACTGAAACCATTTTTGGTTGCTGTTATCATTCTAAATGGAAGTGACTTTCTACAATCTCCAATCTTCCTTCAATTTTCAATCTTTCTACAATCTGTTGTTCTGATAGATTATATTATATATGTTTACAGTTGGGACAAACGCTCCTGAGGGCACTACTGAGGCAGAGCTATCAGTGCAATCCCCACAATATCATTGAAAAGTAAAGCTCTTAAAATATATATTGACACAGGGCCGCTATAGAAGACAGGTTCATAACATTTGTTAGTAATCACCAATTAAATGTTCTCATCATGGTTTTTGTGGTTTAGTAGTAGTGTTTTAACCCCTGCTTGTCCAGCAAAAACCATGTATCTCCCAAAATGATTTTGAACTTGAATTTTTCTGAAAATTACCCTTGTTTTGAAGCTAAATAAGAAGCCACTCCCCTCATTTGGATTAACTGAAAAATGCATTGTCACAAAGCAGAAAACAGAGCTGTTTGTCTGAGCTCTTGAAAAGTTGACTTTTTAGAGGTAAGTGGTTCTCACATGACAGCAACGCTACAAACACATGATGATCTTATAGAATATGATGCATTGCTGTAGATTAAACTACCCAATAGTATATAAAGTAGCAGAAATGAGCTCAACCATAAACAGGCATCATCTACTCCACTAAAATGAAACATACACATTCATGCTGCAGCAATATTAATCCAAAAACATTACATATAATACTAAAACACTGACAGGGACAATTGTACTGAATGAGTACTTTTACTTTAAATAGTTCTTCTATCATTGCTTCTGACTACTGAAGGTTTAAAAAAACTTCATAACTTCCTAAAACTGTCCTTTAAGTTTGAAAGAAATCTTTGGTTTGACTATGAGTTAAACTAGACAGCAACCACAAGGGGACGCTATACTCCACAATTTGAAATGAGTTGTCATCTTGCTTTTAGGCAGTCCCTACCTCTTCCCTTTACACACATACACAAACACACATGCCTGCCTGTGGATGCTTGAACTCACTATAAAAGCTCACTGCTCCCTCATTTCTTTTTCTTTTTCACCACAGTACATCTTAGCTTTTATAGTCAAAAGGAGCACAATGGGAAAGTCACAGACATTGGCAGAGTCAGGAAGTGAATGAAAGAATGAAATACAGTCAGACAGAGGTAGTAGGGGCAGAGGGGAGATGGGGAGCTGCAATTTAGGGAAAAAGCAGGTTGAAGGAAGACCATTAGCATCTGTCAAGTGTGTGTGTTTGTTGATGTTTACTGATCCTACAAGTGGATATCTCTGCAATCAACCTTTCTTAGAGCACACAAAGAAACTGAAGAGAGACCACGGGTGATAGAAGAGGTAAAAAGGAAAATATGTTAGTGAAAGAAGCAATCAGGAAGGTTGAATGAAGGTCAAAGGGGCCGAGAGCCCGGAGACGTATAATGCAGCAGGTACCAAACAAAACGGTCACTTAAGACTGAAGGAGTATTTGGGGATAAAATAAAGAAAGAGTTTGGTTTTAATGTGACAGTTAGGGGTTCAATAAACATTTTCTAGGCTGTCACATACATAAAAGCATACACACACGCAAAGATACACAGAGAGGAGAGGAGAGCTCACATTTTTGTAACCTGCTCAGACAGTCGTGTTATTGCTCTCCTAATCATGCGTGAGATTAGGTGGCACCACACAAGCAAAAAACCTGCTGTTGACACGTCCTATTCCATTTCATCACACACACACACACACACACACACACACACACACCCCCCCTCACACACACATAGTCTTCTTTAACTGGTCCTCAAGTGAATAGAAACTGATTTGCTTTCAGGCCAAATAGAGGAATGAATAAGTGTGGTTTATCATTCTATAATTGTAGGGTGGGGAAGGGAAAGGAACAGAGACATGACTGTGAAAGGGATAAAAGTTTCTCAGAGTTGTGGAAGTGTAACAGATAAGTAAGAACAAAGAGTAAATTGATGGCAATTTAGGGAGAGCAGCTTTGCTGGCTGCTTCTCTCTGGTCTGGTCTTTGTTTGAAAAGAACTTGTGGGAGGATGAGGGGTTTGACTCAGATGAAAGGAAGAGCTGCAGTGAATCTCAGCTGTGGGGACAAGGAGGAGGAAGTCTCAATCTCGGAGGTGAGACTCATAGAATATGTACCAGCCCTCTTCTATCAATAGTGTACATGGGTGAAGTGGTGAATACTGACGTGGATGAACTGTAGTTTACCCTCAATGATTGATACAGTTGATTTCAAAATAGATTAGAAAACTCATTACAAGAGGTGGATAAACTGAGTTTACTTGGATTCACCCCCGCTACGCTCTTGCTTATGTACTTTGGTTATTACATTGGGACATTTGGGATTTATCACACATGATTAGAGAAGTGCTGCAAATTCTGAAAATGGCTCTTCATCTCCAGCATTTCTGGATTCCCCATTGTTTGCAGTCGATGTGACTGAGATCTCAAACCAAACACATATGTACAGTATCAGAATCCAAATTTGTCTTGGGGAGCAGCTCACAGACGCACAAGGATAACAGAGACTTAACATTTAGTACACAGGCAGAGCACAGAACACACAGGAGATAGCAGACAATGCACATCACTTCATATACACAAGATTATAACCATCTTACAGTATGTGCAACTGAGTAAAAAACAACAGTAGGTGGACAGTAAGTAATGCATAAATAAACACAATGTATAAGAATGTAGATTTTAATGGTCAATATGATTACATTAACAAATGGTTAAATGACTGTGTATGTAAGGTGTTGCTTGCAATGATGAACCTGCAAATGATTACTTGACTCTGCAGTTCCCCTCAGCGCTACAAAGCATTTTAGTGTTTCTCAGCTAATTGTTTTGGTTTTATGGCCCTCAACTTTACTGTTTTGGTTCAGTCTCATCTCTCTCATCAATAATGTACAGCAAGCAGCAATTTACACTGAATGAGCTCCAGTAAATTTAGCCTCAAAACTATCTTTAGAAACTAAAGATGTGGCTGGACAATATTTTATATTGAACCGGTTTATGTAGCAGTCTCGGCTATGAACCACTGAAGCTGTGTTATGCTAGCTATGAGTGTTATTATTATTATTATTATTGGATTCTTAACTCTTTGGTGGTGTGAATAATATCTTGGTCTTTGCTCTGCATGTAGGTAGCAGTTGTTTTCTTTGTGTTACATTATGAAACACAGTCATTAACATTGGGATTTTATTGACTATAACGTCTAATAGAACCCACACACACATACACAC
>NW_023339729.1:24088863-24089107 GCF_004916995.1 Morone saxatilis | reverse complement strand
CACATACACTCATACACACTTACACAGAGCTGAGCAGTGGATGATGATAATCCCAGCCTGTGATGGTACTCACTGCCACAGTAATTTTATGAATCACTTCCAATTTCCCAGGCCTCTGACTCTGCAAGATAGAAGGCAGTTACCATACAGTTTTCTAAAATACTGCCCGTGTTATCCCCATTTTAAAATGTGCAATACAATCTCGAGCTGCAAAGATACTGTAGCTAGATAGATAGATAGATAG
>NW_023339729.1:24066822-24088800 GCF_004916995.1 Morone saxatilis | reverse complement strand
ATAGATACATAGATAGATAGATAACTGAGCCTATACACCTTTCAAACAGCTCTGTATTGTTGTTACACTCTCTTTCATCATTCAGCTGAGTGAAAAAGCTCACACTCCTGCTTAGGTTCTCTCTTTCAGTCTCTCTTTATCTTCTGTGATATGGAGGTTCGTGGTATATATAGAAAGTGTTAGATAGTCACTTGTATGTAGTTCCATAGGCTTCCCTCTCAAAGGGCCCCCTTGTTATGGCATGTTAGGTTCAGTTCATGTATAGTAAACTTAGTGGAGAGCAAAAACAAATACTCACTGTGGCAGTCCCAAAACCTCATACAAATAAGTTAGAAGACAGGCTAAGCACATTCATGCTTAAAGCCACCCCTGTGTATTTTGTACCTTCCGGAGTTTTAAAAGATTAAATAGAACCATAACTTTTAAATGTTGTTGCCTTAGGACAGAGACAATAACAGCAAACAAGGTGGTGAAGCGTCTTATGTGATGCTTGTTATGTCATCATGGTTGGAGTCCAGCTACTGAGCGGAATAAAATCTCATCGACCAACCATGCAGGTAATTTACAATCTGCAGTAATCAATATTTTGGCTACTTGGGGGCAGCAGATCATGCTGACACACTCTGTATAATCACCTTATAAAGTGGTTTTAGTGAACGTGTTAGCAGTCAGTTGCCTTCTTACACATTCAGCAGACACATTAGCATTAATTTGGAGCTTTGGTCTCCACCAACTCCTGATAGGTATATCTGGCTCTTAGCTTCTAAATGCTCCACTATGTTCACCTACTGGTTGCTAACTTTGCCAGCAATTCAGAGCAGGTACATTATGTACATTATTTTTTTTTTAAATATAGGCTATAAAAATATAGACTGGTGCAGCTTTAAACGTGTACACTGTATGTTATATGCTTTAATGCTATTGTCAACCACCACAGTAATCAACATTTGTCAGTATCCAAGTATCTTAGATACCAGCTTGAAATATTTTATCACTCAGGGGACACAGTGGTAATTTTTAATAAGTCAGTTCAGTGGTTTTGAAAAGAGTGTTTGGTTTAACATTAGGAGTGTGTTTGTGAAAACTATGACTGTTACACACCCTGGTTCAGACTCTGCAGCCAAGAAGTTTAAGTGGAGTGTTTTTTTTTTTTAATATTTCCACCAAGATGAAAAAGGGAATTAGCAGTTGCCACTTCATTTGACTGAAAAATGGCTTTCAGGCACTGCTGGATCAAGATTTCTTGCTTGTTCTAACTGGATAGGCCTGATGAATTAATCTGTTTTTAACCAACACACCATTTGAGGGACTTAAATTTTAAACAAGTCAAGGACAAAAAAAGAAAAAATTAGTAAATTCAGTTAACTGAATCTTTTTGGCAAACCAGTTTTTCTTTAGATCACCTCGTTTGCACACATTGGCCACTCTCACCATTAAAATTGTTAATCCAGGGTTAATAGTTAACATAGTCCTATAAAAGTGAGAAATAGGCTACCTTTCAATATAATGTATCCAGTACAGATATGTAATATAATAATAAATAATATATATATAAACAAGTATATTACAATATAAAAAATATATCTTGTTTCATATCAATTTAAACTTCCCCCTTCATAATTAAAATAAAAACACAATTGTATTTTAGAAATTTTTTATGTTTACTGCAAAATAATGGCAAAGGTTTGTTAAGAGAGCAGGTGTAAATGTAATAATAGAAATATTTCATAATATTGCGCTGTCTTGTACCACTTTAACATTTAAGTGGTCCTCCTATAAGATGACAATACCAGCAGTGGCCCCTGCCATAAACTGTAGCCTTAAAAATGAATCAACATCTTTCTGATATAAAAACCGAATTAAGACCTGGTCACAACAGAAACTGAAGCTTGGTGACTTACTGCGGGTAGTCCGCAGGGCTAGCTGGCAAACTATTGAAGCTAGTGAGCTATCGCTAATATGCTAGCCAGTTACAATACAGCTCTCCAAGTTAGCTGGCTCAGTTAGCTAGCTCATGGACAACGGGATGATAGGTTGATGAGATATTGCTCAAGAGATGTAGCTGTATCTCGTACCAGCTTACATCACGCAGAGCTGGGTTATACACAAGTGGTTGGTGGTGCAACACAGCTAATACATTATGATAGCTTCCTCTGTTTTGAACTCTCTGGCTCTGTGTCTATTCAAAGGTCAGCGCTGTCAAGACGGTTTGCTATTGGTCAACTATGCAAAGTTCATGTAAAAGTTCACTGTAGCTGAACTCAACACAAAAGATTTGGCAGATTTACTTCGCTCATGTGAGCAGATTTGCTAATTGCAACAAGTGTAATACAATTAATAAATTAGATGTTTAAGGGAGTATGTTGGGTTAGATTTCACAGGTGCACTTAGTTGAAAAGTAACTTTGTTGTGTACTTCATTCTGGCCCAATAAACCCATTCATCCTTTTTTCAATCTAAAGTCTGGCTTTATACATGTAAAACTGTAAAACTGTGGCAAATCCCACCATCTGGAATCTCAAACAGGCCAGTGAACACTGACTGTTGCTGATTTGTGCAGATTAAACTTTGAGTAGTCCTTTCTATAGCTTTATATAAGATTTGATTCATGCACAGTAATAGCTCATGCATCACCAAGCGGCTGGATTGCTGTATGTGGCGCAAAATGCCAAGAAAACTCTATGAGTCATAGTTTGATAAAGGCATACATGTCTAAAGTGCCCTTCAATAATGACACTGACATCTAAACTATGACCTTATTTGGGTTAAACTAATAGAAACTGCTGTTTACATGGCAATTCCTTACTGGGGGTATTGTTTTAATTGGATTAATGTCAGAGTATTGCTTACCATTTAAATTCTGTCGCTTAGTCCATTATACCTTCACATTGTGGGGGAGGATGGAAACCAACTAATCATGGTGGGTGGGTTTGTGTATCTTTGTGTATGTGTTTGTACATGACCAACAGAGAGAGAGAGAATATACCATAATTAAGACAGAAGTTGTGCATTTGAGCGGTGGTTTAATGAAGTGTCCTGATGCTCATCAAGTGTAGAGACATGAGTGTACTTTGTGTATTGGCTTGTGATGTTGCTCAGTATTCATCAGCTGGTGTATGGGTAAAACATGCGAGTCACACAAACATGAAAACACTATGCATTATTTATATAAAACAAAACATTTGTTGCTGAGGGTGATATATGAATGCATAAGTACCTTCCCACACAGAGCATTAGTTGGCCATTCAGTCTGATGTCAGTCAGTTCATCAGTCAGTCACTTTGTTGTCAGTCACTTCATCAGTTAGCCAATCACACAGTCAGTCAGCTGCTTGCTCAATTTTTAGCCATGCTAGCGGCTCTAGGGATGGCATTGTCAGTTGCTCAGATTAAAATATGTCTAAAACTGTGATACACATACCCATGGTCCCAAGAGGATCCATCTTAATGATCTCTGTGCTTCCCCTGATGGTTCCTCTAATGCTACCAGCAGGTCAAAGGTTTCACTTATCTTGTGAAATATCTCAACACATACCAGATGGACTGAAACACAATTTGGTACTGGCATTAGTGTGCTCTTCAGGATTCATTTAATAACTTTTAGTGTAGCGCTAATTGGCAAATGTCAGCATGCTACAACTAAAATGGCCTAGCACCAAGCACCACTATGCTTAGAGGCCAATGTTTTCACTCCCAACTTGTCAATATGATAGCTTGGTCAGTGGCCCTATGCTTCAAACTAGTATGCTGTAAGTGCCCTCTAGTGTCAGCTAGTTAGCAATATATATGCAACGTTCAGTTAGATATTTCACATTTTATTAATTTAAATGGTTGTAGTTTCGTTAGATTTAGAAAAATAAAAATGATTAAGTACATACCGTAACATAAGCAATGTGAGTTAAGGAGTGAGTAAAAAAGTCAATGTTGACTTTTAGTTTCACACTGGACACGTAAAAAAGTCTCATAGGTGAAAGTCCTGATCCATCCACCTCAACCTTCTCCATTCATGGACTTTCTCGCTCTTTATACTACACCATTGGACTTAAATGGTGCATCTAAACACTACACCAGATGAAGCGTCCAGAAAGACACTAAAGTGGTATAGTGTGGATAGTGTGGGAGAACTTCAGTAGGTTGAAGACCAGCTGAGCTGCTGCATTCTGGATGAGCTGCAGAGGTCAGATGGCACATGCAGGCAGACAGTTGTACGAGTTAAGATGACAAGAGCCTGGATCCACATAAGGTGGTTTTGAAGCATGCATTGAATAATTTCTTTATTTTTGTTACAAAAACCCACAGCACATTTGCCCCACTGTAGCCGAAGTCCAGACCTTCAATCATCTCAGCAAGTAAGTTACAAATATTTTGGATATTAAAAGAAGTGAGTTGAAATCAAGTCTGTTCTTATATGCGTCCATTAGGCTTTATTGTAGGATCAAAATCCATAGCAGTGATTATGTATAAAAAAAGTAATCACATTTAAGCTTTTCATCTTCCTCTGTGACACTGTGTTATGGTTAAGACAAGCTTTCAATAGACAGAAATACATGACTGTTTAATAGTGGCAGTCAAAACACAGGAACAAGGACTTTGCCAACGAAAAAGAAAAAAAGAAAAAAACACATACAGGAAACAAAAATGAATCATTCGGGTTATGTTTTCCTCCACATTTTTATCATTTCCACCACATTTCAGATAAAAGCCATTTTTGTCAGTATAGAGAACATACAAATAAGATCATCTATCTCTATCTCTGTGCTTGTAAGATGAAAACTGAGAGAGAGAAGAGAGAGGCAAAGAATTTATGGTTAATTTCTCTCTCCTCTCGTCTCAAGCACACACACACCATGACACCACACACACACACACACCCACAACACACAACACACACACACACACACAGAGTTAATCTCATATGGCCTTGTGTTGAGAGAGGATTCAGAGGTAGCTTGAGTTTAGCCTTGAAGGGAAAGAAAAGGGACGATGGAGGAATGAAGAGAGAAAGAAAGGAGAGAAAAGAAATGAAAAAATAATGAGAGGGGGATCATGTGAGGGTTTAGGACTGTTCTCATTTTCTAATTTAACAATAGGAGAGACACACACACACACTGAGACACATTTTGTTCAATCTAAAATACACAAACAAGACATTAAATTAAATTGTTTTCGTTGTAGTTGTGTTTATTTTTTGGCAGATTTACTCTCCAAGTGTGTTTATGCATGTGTGTATTTAAATTATTGGTGTGCAAATGTGTTTTGTTCATGCATGTAAAGAGTTTATTACACGTGCTCAAAAAGAAGGATGGATGGATGTGTGTTGTAAACTAACATCTAACACATCGTGGCCTTGACATGCAGCCCAGAGACGAGCAGGAAATGAGATTGTGTTTTACTACAGGTGCAAACACTAAAACGCACACACTCACACGCACACACACATAGGGCAGGACAAAGTCAGACTCGTTTATATCTGAGAGCTAAAATTCCACATTTGCTCATTAAAACTGGCAGAAATGTAATACGATATATAGTGCAAAAAAAATTTGTCATCTCATGCACCATGTAAAAGGGAGAAAATGAACTCGGGCTGACAACTGTGTGTATGTGTGTGTGTGTTTCTGTGTGTGGGCTTGTATCGCAACTTCTATGACAGCAGCTTGTCTTATTTGTCTGCTCCCTTTCACATTTTCTTTTTCAGTTTTAGTAATTCAAAACGTATTTTAATTTGAGCTCGCTATTTGCTTCAAAGGTAATTTTTTTCTCTCCCAGTGAATTTAATACATTTTGTCCCCTGCTGCTGGGAACAATGTTTTAACCCATCTTGCTCGAGCAAAGGTCTATAAAATGAATCTTTTCGCAGCTAACCATTTTAGAGGGAATTGAAATGAAATCTATTTCAGTGAAATACCAGCTTCAGTGAATATTTTCTCTTGTCTCTGGAGATTTTCCCACTAATTCAGGGCCAATCAAGATGATTCTCAGCAGATGAGTATAGTGAGTGCAAAGGATAGTAATTCAAAAACTAACTACAGACATCTTTTCCAAACCAAAGATGAATATTTTGCATTTAATTTAAGATTGTAGCTTCTCTGTTCAGTTTGAGGAACAATTTGAATATTTGGCAGTAAGATCTGGGTAAGTGCAGTTTAAATATAAACCAGGAGCAGAATAAAGTGGCTCACACCAGTTGATAGCTGTAACTTTTTTAAATGAATGAGTGTCTAAATAATATTTGTAAGTTTCCGGACACAGATATATGAATAAACAGCTGCCAGCCCATTAATCAAACTGGTATCCTTTGTAAGAAAATTGCTAAGATTAATGATAATATCATATATTTTGTTAGCATAGGACTTAAAAAAAGGATTTCAAGGTGATTAATCAATAAAAATGTACAGACAGCAACATTTAAAGACAGAACTAAAATGCAGGCTACATTAATAATAATGGTATTGCTGCCTAATACGACTTAGCTAGATGTTTGGGTGACTGCTGCATAATATTCTCAACATTATGAAACTATTCATTTGCTTTACTCTGGTAGCACTTAACCATTCTTTCAATTGAATGTCATGTCTTTATCATAGTTTAGAAATGACTAGAAATGCAGTTGAAAGCTGAGAAAAAAGAGGGCGAGTGGACCTTGAGTTGAGATTTTTCAAAATCACATTTTAAAATAGACTTCAAATGTGTAATCAGACTAAACTGGAGTCATTTTAATTTTGAACAAGCTGGAGGCAGTTTTATTGAAAACTGAGATGCTGTAAAACTTCAATTAAAAGCAGGGTCCCAATTAGACCACTGGGTCACCTGCTTTAGCTAGTTGCAAGCTGCCTACACAAATGTTTAAACTTCTGTCGATATAGACATGATAGGTATTGTTAGATCAGTTGGATTCTCCACAATACATTTGTTAAGTTCATTTTGCAGAAACCACAAGCACCAAAGTATTAAATGATCAAATGAATGGTTTGTAATTGATACGGTATTCGATAACAACATAATTTTAATAATAATATTCATATGATATAATAGTAATATTCCTATTTATATGCATACGTGTTTAACAATTTGATAATTATGATTGTTGTAATGCATAATAAGGTAATAAATTAACATTATAGCATCACGTCAGAGGTAACGTATTAGTTACACCCATGAACACCATTTGGTAAATGTAAAGTCAGCAGTTCACTAAAAGCATGTTGAAGGATGAAGATGAGGAGCAACTAAAGGTGTGTGTAAAATCTCCAACTACGCTCTGAATACACGGAATACTTAAAATCTAATTTTGCAAACATCAGTATGAATTAGTGAATCACAAAAAAAGTAAATGATTAATTGTCTCCTAGCCGATTAAATCAGTGCTTATTCTAGTCCACTGGGCACAGACATAACTCACAGCTTGAACCAATAATAGACACGCTGACCGGGGCTGGAGGCCCAGGCCTCTCTTAATTATTACACTACTCATGCCTGTGTAGAGCACGCTGAACTGTAGCCTGTGAGGAAACACAAGAACACACATTCAGAGAGATGTTTTTAATTCCCCACACACAGTGCAATCCTTGTTCATAAGTGTGGAAGGTGAGCTACGCTGTGGGTTCAGGTCCCAGAGCGAGCTGTTTTTCATCCCAGATGAGATGCTACATTCTGGGCATCTCTTCTTCCAGCAGCCCCTCCTCCCATAACCCTTAGCAAACTAGTCCATATATCCTCCCCCTCGACATTTATAGCTTGAGGTGTTGCACTGTTGTGTACTGTCTGAACGTACATGCTCTTCTTGTTTTTCTCTCCCACATATGCAGAAACTGTACATGCACAGAATCACTTTAAGATCAGGTCAGCAGCAGGTCATAAAAAATCTAGTAAAGGTTAATATATTCATGACTTCACCATGGTATTACTGGTATTATTAGAATCAGAATCAGAATTGGGTTTATTGCCCTCTTAGGTTTACACATACAAGGAATTTGCCTTGGTGCATAAGAATAACAATCAAGGGATTTTTAAATATAAATAAAGATAGAAAGCCTGTTTTGGCTTGACAGTTACCCATCTAATGAAACAGATCAGACTGTTTACTTTAACACAAGTGAAAAGGCTGGTATGAAGTCATCAAGGTACAGCAGTCCATAAATTGAAAAAAAAAAGGTTTTTAATGTTATTAATCTTTAATTGCAATCACCTGGAAAATGATGGACATAATGGATTTTTCGGTTTTAGTCAGATATACTATTTCCTCACATGCTATTTTAGTTTTCTTTTGCCCACAGACTAGCCACAGTAGCTGCTGCCCACCCTCAGAGCAGCCGTCGTAGCAGTTTGTGAACTGGAGCGTGTGCAGTACCACATGTGAGGTTGAATAGCGGGGAATGAATCTAATAAAACCTTGAATATGTGTAAATTTCCATGCACAGAGAGAGATGCGGGCGCTACCTCATAAGCAGATATGCAAATGCTGTGCTTTTGAGTGTCAAATCTGTCAAAGGAAGTCACAGTCAGTATAGAGAACTGGAATAGGAATGAAATTGTTGGAGGTCTTTTAGGTCGGGCTGCAGTAACTAACTGTGCAGCTACTCAGCACACCCGTCCATGTGCAGTAGAGCCAAAGAGAAAACTTTAGTGTGCTACACTGGAAAATGAAATGATCATATGACTGATGATGACTACAGGTAATGACATGTATTCCTGCATATTATGAAGCCCATTTGAACTGCTGCTAATGTCACATCATTATGGCACACTGCAAATGGGATGTACATTATCACCCATTTTAAGTGTGAATTTACCCGAACTACAAAATACTTTTTTTTTCTCATTAACCCCCATGTGTTATGTATTCCTGCCCTGTATCCCTAACAGCATGATTCTGCAGTGCAGTGTTCATTGCTTTATGATGAATGTCCAAATGCAAGGGTGTGGATATTGGGGTGATGCAGATGAAGCATCAGCTTGATATGCACGCTGATCCGTTGTGTTACGTGCTCAGACTGACCTGACATCAGGTCATGAACTCTCACTTTGTACAAGTGATGGAAAAGATGAGATGATTAGAGGGTACGAGCAAAGGAGAGAAGCAAAAATGAGACATATTATGAATAAACCCTGAATTAACTCTTCATCTGCTATATAAAAATAGAAGACCCTAGTGTCCAACAGCTGCACATACACATACACAGATAAGAGAGTTTTGTAACATACTTGCTGGAAAATGTTCTTGTTGGGTTTAGTTTATTAATGTGTTGACAGAATTGATTTTTATTTATTAGGAAGGTTAATTTATTGCATTTACAACACATGGTTGTAGAATGAAATTCAGATATAGTTCCCTTCATGCTACTTGAAAAAAAAAGTTTGATTTGATTGTGTAAACTTATTTTATTTATTTTTATACTATTATTACTACTACTATTATTATTATTTTTATTTTTTACTTATGTAAGTTCACAATAAACATTGGTCCTAAAGATAGGAGACTGGAGTTTGATTCCTATTGCAAACCAACCAACCCTGTCTTCTAAAAAACACATTTATATGCTACAAAAGGAACTTAAGGTTGTCCAGATTACGTATTTATCAAAATAGTCAAATCACAACATGTCCTGTACAAAATTTTGCAAATGTAGCCTACATGTTAGGCTACATTAACATAAAGTCAACATATCACATATCAGTGTGCATTAATGTATTAATGCACATTTTGGATTATATTTTTGCACATTGCACATATTCTTTATACTTTATACTGTGAACATTTGTATGTTCCTTGGTCAATATTTTGCACAGTCCATCCTGATTCTTGACCTTATGGTACCAAAATACCATACCAAAATACCAAGGCCAACTCCTTTTATGTGAAAAGTTACATAGCAATAAACCTGATTCTGATTAGATGATGCAAAAATGCTCCATAGAGTTGGATGATAATTCTTTCAAAACATCAAAATATTGATAATAATTTGAGTCCTTCACTAACCTCAACCACTCTGTAGTTTTAATGCACAGATATGTATCAGAATATCAGTGTTCTGTCTGGCAATGTGAGACATAGTTTCAGTTTTATATGCAGCGGTTTGGGGATATCTCCCTCTGTCACCAATATATAGGCGGTGAATACATTTTTATTTGAGATCTTTTCTGGGAGAAAGTCATTCCAATAAAAACGGTTCGAAAAGAAGTCTCTGATGTAACCAGGATATTGTCTCTGGAATATGTTGCTGTTGAGTTACTTTAATACTTTGAGAGCAAGTCAAAGAACAAATTAAATTCCATTGATCTCCATTGTGTTGGGCTGTAGGCATTATTATTAAATATGTTCTAGCAGCAGTAAGCAAGGAAATATTATGTTTTTTGTGATTTGGGTAAACCAAATGGTGAAGAGATCATTTTGTAAATTAAAAATTACTACTTACTGCTACTCTGCAAGTAGCTGAAATTGTCAGAGGAAACATTTTGTAGATTGTAGGCACTTGGGATTCCTTCACCATGGCAGCAAGGCAAAGATCACTGATATCTCTAAAAGATTCTTGGATATTACAATCACAGGACATCTGCTGCTACTAATGCTCTCCCTGAGGACTTACAAGGACTGAATATTAAGGAAAGAGCGGGGATGGTGTTGATTATGAAAACTCTGAGTTTATATTTAAGCCTAACTTTTGGTTTACTGTGTGCTGATGGAAAACAAGGTTGTATTACATGAACAGTGTAATACATGCCCCCACCCATTCATACTCACACATTCATAAAGAAACTCATAACACAGCGACCTTCACCCGAACACATTATTGAGATCATACAGTTAATGGTTGTTATGACCTTTAACCCATGGACTCCATCTAAAACCCCCACAATCTCAGAAAGAGCTTCTCTGCATCAATGGTTCTGATATAAATTCCTGTATATTTGTATGTTTCTTCGCTATTAAAATGTTAATACAACAGCCTGTAGCTGAGTCTTTAATAACGTCTGCCAGTTTGTTGCATCTGCAAACTCAATCCATCTTCATAATCCGTGTTAGTGTGTGTGCTTGTGCACCAAGGTGTATTGCAATTAGACAAGACAATGTGGTTATCCTGTGGGCTCCAAGCTAAATTTCATGCTGCTAACAGTTTTATTTTTCTCACAACTTCTCACAAAAATGCCTTGCAGTGTGTGTGTGTGCAAATGCAGTACAGTATGTGTGTATATAAAGTACAAATCAATAGACAGACATTAATGTATGAGTCCGCTGAAGTCTAATTTGCTAAAAATGCATCATCCAAGACAGACAGACGATGCTCAAAAGATACACACACAACAGAACATAACTATTGATTATTGTCTTTATATTTGTACTTCAAAATGCACAGATAAATGCAATATTTTCAGACACACACACAGACATAAGGACACACAGAGTGAACGCTGGTGCATGTACTTTCAGTAAAAATACACACAGGACCATACAGTATAAGCCTCTTACAATATAATTAACAAACAAACAGCACTCTGGAATAGAATATGATGATACGGCACATTTCTCGAATGTTCCTTCCAAAACACAAAGCAACCGTGTACCATTTGATAATGAAGCCTAATGAAATAAATAAACATAGAGCGCCGATAGACAGAAAGACTATAATTTTGTTACTGAATGTGAAACAATTTCTGTGATCATCGCTGAACTTTGCTGTAAAGAAAATAGTGCAATCTGAAAAGGAGCTTTTCTTGTATAGCTGCAGGCTATAAAGTGTATTCTCTGTGTTTATAGGGCAAACACGTTAATACAACATGATTCCCAGAGTGAGGTAGAAGGGGGTTTATATGGCTTTCTTTCAAGTCATGAGGACTTTTTTCTTATTATATTTCTCCTCCTTATTGTCCGCAGTGTAGGCCTGTTGTGCTGATCACTCTGCTGCACTGAAATGGGTTTTCTTTGGATTTTGTTTTTCTTCAGTGTGGATTACCTTCAGCTTTAGCTTCCTGAAGGGACAATTCAAGCTCTGTTCCAATTGAGCAAAAGGTTCCTGCCAAGGTCCCTTCTCAGGACATAGAAAATAAATCTTTGCCTTATTAAGTGTGGCTCCAATCAATATGGGTAATGTGTGATCGCTGCTACAGCATACCTTCAATATGAGCAGTCCTGCAGCGTTACCTGCCAGGGTAATTTCAGGGGAAATAGAGGGATTTTTCTGGTAATGGATTGCAGGTTGCAGCTATCACAGCTGGTCAAATTTATTTATAAGGCACAAGCCATACATTTTGGCAGTTTTCAAAGTGCTTGAAATAAATTTAGTTTAAATTATAATCACAAAATATTTATATAGAATAATGAATTTAAATAAAATATACTGATGACAATGAACAAAAAGCAGAAATTAAAATAAATAAAATTAATACACCTGTAAAAAATAAAAGCAACAGCAGATCAAGACAAAAATAGAAACACTCCCAGGAAGATAAGATTATATAACTATAAATATAAAGCCAAATAAAGTGCAGTTTCTGGTAAGTGTGCAAATCTCTACTACATACAAATATTCAATCACTATAGCTGTGATTGTATTTTCAGTTAAGAACCGGTGGAGCCTTACTTTTAACCCAGTAAATGTCTTGACCCCAGTCACCTTGCTGGCCACCTTGGCTTAGACAGCCTGTTTTCATTTACTAAACTGAGGCAACCAAACTAAGCCAAAATTGCGGTGGCTCTGAGAGCTCAATGTACTGCAGCTTAAGAACATTTTCAATAATACAGTTTAATACATTATCACCAAATTAAAAATTCAGGTTAATACTAATTTGAATCATTATGTAGTGTGGAATTGGGAGACTGCTTTTCCTAAATATTGACTTTGTGGAGAAAGGTTGAACTGCAGGCATTAGCAATCATTAGAAGATCTGAGAATTCATACTGGTTCCCACACTGTCTAAACATTTTGCGATCTTGAGGTATAACTGCCCTGTAGAGAGATGTATGTATGTGTTTTTATCTTCCAGTATTTAAATCCACAGAAGGGGTGTGTCAAGTCTTTCCTAATATTCTTTTATGAGATATTGTGTATTTATGTGTGGGTGTATGAGGGTAGCTGCAGGTAAACCTCAGGGGGGCTGAAAAGCCATTGTAAGCTAAAGAAAAGTTTTCCTAAATGCTGCTAAAATGCTTAGCCATGAGTTTGAGTTGAGAAAATAATTCACAAAGGTACTCAGCTAGAAAGGAAAACAAGAGATAATGGCACATGAAACAACATATACGTATGCAGGCTAAGTAATTTCCAACCTTTTAAGAAACCTTTTAAGAAACGCAGTTTTTACCGTTCAGCAATATATAAATATTTAAACTACATTCCTAATTTTGGAAACAGCTGTTTAAGGTCCATTTAGTAGCTGTTCTGGAGCTTCTCATCATATCAAGTTACCTTTAACAGCAATTGAAGTTTGGCCAATTATCATAAATTTGTAGATTTTTGTCAAGGTCAAGAATGATGAGCTCCAGAAAAGCCAGTAAATGGACCTTGTGTCGAATACAATGCTCCAAGGTCAGGGATGAACTCTGAACTTCTGCTTTTAAATGTGCAAGCACCAAATACATTTGGTATAAATAAATCCTCCTCCGCAAGCTCTGCAGGCACGCCTAGTGTTTTCAACAACCTTTTGTTCTGTGCTACTTGTCTGAAGGGTCAAACTTGGACAATGTCCTGACCTGATTCTCAGAACGTTGTTCGGAGTTTATATGCAAAAACTGTTTTACTTCACTACTTTATTCTTTTATATGAGTCGGGAAAGATCTGGTGCTGGTAGGTGTTCTTTTTCTTCCTATGGCATTTAATGGCAGACTAGAATAGGAAAATATGCTGCCCATCAGGTCCGGAAGAATTGCATCTCTGGTACCTGTAAGTAATGGACGGATCAATCCCAAAATATCGATACATCCAATACTACGTCTCATTTTTGAAGATCGATTCAAGCAGTCTGTGTCTGTGCAAAAAGACTCTTTCATCTCTCTTCGTCTCTTCTGTCTCTTCTCTACTGTTGTTGTTGCGTTGTGTGTGTGCAGTGCACTGACAGGGCAATGTCGTTTGGAGCCATTTCAAATGAAAATGTTGAAAACTGCGATGTGTGTAGGAAGGCTGTTAAGATTGAGAACAGCCCTAACTGAAGGAAAGAATAGTGGTTGTGGGTTGTTATTTGCTTCTTTTTTGTTGTTGTTTTGAACACATTAATTCTTCTCCACAAATAAATGTTTGCACTTTCTTTTTTTAAAATAAAACTTTCATGTTTGCACATTGTTAAAAACACTATTTACGGTGGAAAACCCCCCCAAAATGCTTCATTCATTTATGGAGCACTTTCAAAGCACTACATAAAACTTATTTACATGGTAGTACATACGGCACTTTTAATAATAAAAAGTATTGGCCTATTTTTTGGTATTGCCCACCCTTAGTACCATGATAACTACGGTACTGCAGAAAAATGAGTGCCGTCAAGTTTTCAAAATAGTGGCATCAATGTGGTTACAAAGTATTGCACGTTGATATCACATTATATATATTAAACACTCCCAGCAGACGGGTCCTGGGCTACCAGCACTGAAATTAAACAAACAGAAATTTTCAGCAGCAGAGGTTTCAGATTGTGTTGATTGCCGTTGGGAAGGATTTATTAAGGACGGAGAACGGTGACAATCTATCGCTGTCCCCTGAAGAAAAGCGCTTGGACAGGCTGGATGGGGATTTGCCTGAGGCCCTACTAAGAAACAGAAAGAACAGCTGTCCTTGACACATACACTGCACACAAACATCCGTGCAGGCACGTAGACAAAGACATGTTCATGGACACTTACATGCAGAGTGTGTGAAAACACACACACACACACACACACACACACACACTAAGCCTGTCTATTGTTGCCTGAGGGCACATTTTTGCAGGGAGAGAAGCTATTCCACAGGACGGGCACAGGAAAAGCACATGATGGCAATGCACACATATCACAGCCTCATATCTCTTGCACTGCATGACAGGTGGAAAAACCCCTAATGTGAGTTTCAAATTACGTATGCTTTTTGTTTGTTTGAACACAATCACTCATACCCTGTAACATTATGAAAAGAATCTCTTTCTCACTTTTTTTGTTCTTTTAGACACACACTCTCTCTCTCTCTCTCTCTTTTTTCTCTCTCTCTGTCTCTTCTTTCCCTCCACCACACCAACACACCACACAACAACAAACACACACAGACACCACCTCTTTTTAATAAATCCCATAACCTGAGATCCTGCAGGACTTGTTAACATAGTAGGCCATTAAATAGACTCATTTAAAACAGGCACTGCTTAAATCGTCCGAGAACAGATAAATCAATGTTTCACACACACAAACACACACACAGACCAGAGCAACACATACATACATACGCACAGAATTTCACCTTTTACTAAGCATTTTTTACGCAGATGTTCGCACATGCAGTAAATATTAATATGGGGTTCTTTAATAGGGGAGTGTTAAAGCATGAGTTATTGCGCAGCCATTAGGCTTTCACCATGTTAGCGGTTTCTAGTATATTGGTTTCTGTTGTTTGTCTTCCTCTAATCACATTTACTTCTTGTACAGTAGATGCCTTTAAAAATGCCAAAGCAGATTCTTTTGATTAATAGAACACTTTTGGTGGGGCTGGGTACATTGGCAAGCCACATGTCAGTGTTTGTTGCAAAAACCGTTTAGAGACAATTTTAATGGACAGCAACTAAATAGGGGAGCAACGTACTCTAAGCCTGAATGGGACAGGTTTTGGCATCTGGAAGATAAAGTGATGCTACAAAAAGATAATTCATCTCCATTACAGTTGTTACGTCCCATACAGTTCGATTCAAGCTGCTATCATCCAAACCATTTAAGTTTTTTTGCGAGCTGACCATCTTCAAAATCTTTAAATTGCTTTTATGGTTTGGTTGGGAGAGGGGTGCCTGGAAAGTGAAGGGCGTCAAGTATCTCAGGGTCTTGTTCACAAATGGGAGCCGTGAAAATAGAGCACATGAGAACTTGATAAACGGTTAGCGGCGTATTGGTGCTGCCTCCAGCAGCCAGATGCGTCACTGGTATCGGGACATTGTGGTAAAATGGAGGGGAGCTGGAGTAGGGAAAGCAACGCTTTTGATTTACATATTAATTTCTACATTCCAACCCTCACCTATGGTTATGAGTTTTGGGTTGTGACTGAAGGTTTAATCCAAGTAAGTTTTATCCAAGTAAAACAGTCTGTGACAAGTTTCCTCTGTGGGGATGCTGGGGTCACCCTTAGAGCTCAGACATCCAGATGGAGCTTGGAGTAGAGCCCCTACTTTTTTGCCCTGAAAGGAGCCAGTTGTGATCATCTTATATAAGAGGTTTTCTTTCTGGGCACATCCAACTGGTAGGACACTGTGGGGTAGATCCAGAACATGCTGGAAAGATTATACATCTACTCTGATTTGGCAATAGACTAGGAACCCATGGGAGGAGCTGGAATACCTTGCTGGGGAGAGGGATATCCAGAATACCTTGCGTAACCTTCTGCCCCGGTGACCCAGACCTGGATAAGCGGAAGGAAATGGATGGATGGAGGTTTGCAATAGCATCTGAAAATAGACAATTAGAAGATTCCAGTCAAAATTTTGAATGAAATTCATGGTATGGACACAGTAGATCCCATAACATGAAGCCCAAAAAGTAATTCCTGTTGGAATATTTCACCTGGTAGGTTGAACTTTACTGATACAGTTGCTTTTTTCAAGAAAAGCAAGTCTTTTCGAGATGTGACCAAAGCTTAACATCCACAGACTAATATGACTAACAGAGGAAACTTTTAAGATGTAGCACTAACTGCTCCACTATCAAGAAGTTCAGTAATCTAGGTGGCAGTATGTACAGCAGCACAAAGTCAAAGGAAGCTGGATTGGACAGTACTTTTATTTCCCATTCTGGGGGGTAATGACCCACACAAGGGCCTGTGAGATGAATCAGGGGGATTGCAAGTTGATCATCAGTAAATAAAATAAGAAACAATAGAATTTGCTACCAAAATTTATGTTTTTCTACTTTAATCTTAGTTTTTATTTCTTGCAAGACATTGTATATTACAGAAGACACTGTTTGTATCAAGGGATCAAGCAAAAAAGCTTAACTGTACTTTTAACTTACTGTACAATGAAATATTCTCTTGAGTGGAATGAAAATCATTGTAAATGGGTTAGGCTCAGGTGTGCCTTAAACTCTGCAGCCTGAGAAACTGCTGGTGTAACACCTGAGGACTTACAAACTGGCAGGAAGATGAATAGTCCAGTACAAGTTCTTGGAAAGATTTACTTCTATGCACCTGTGTATATTATTGTTTGTTTTTAAAGCAGCTCCAAGCTGGAGGAATTATAATAGTCTTTAGTGCTATAAATTCATACCTAATATTGCCAAAAACTGGAAAGGTACTTAACCTTGCAGCCCAACAACTTGGGTCTCTAAACTACCTAAGTTCTCCTAGAGGATACTGATCAGGATATGAAAACGACTCATGTCTGCAACCTCAAACTATTCTACCCTATAATGCTAAAAATGGTAAAAGCTTAGAAAGACAGAAAATCCTGCATGTCCTGAAGTCTGGAAGGTGAGGAGATAAATGAGTGTCCCCTGTGATTGTGGGCAGGGCGACAACATACCAAACAAACCAAAATGGAGAAGAACAGAAAAGAGTGAAGAGAAAATAAGTTTAAAAGGTGGATATTTAAGATCTAATCCAGTTTCTGAACACTGAACTTACACTCTGAAAGAAAAGCACACAAGTATTACTAAGTACATTTGGCAGAATGTGAGTGCCAGTTCGTATGCAAAACCAGCTGGATTTCCTACTTGGGAAGCCATGTGCTGCCAGGCAGAGTGCTGATCCCCAGAGTGGTTGATTCTCTTTTTAATCTTCACCTTTTTCTGCTTGGATTTAACCCTCAACGTCTTACTGTGCTTTACTGGATATTCTCATTTGCCCAAAGTATGCTGCTTTATTGAAGTCTCTCTTGGCTTGTCATTGAGTGTTGATACAGTTTGGCTTTTTATTCACTTTCCTGTTTCTACTGTTTCTGGGCAGAACCAAGCCCATTGCCAACTAGGATTATTTTTTAAATACATTTTTAGATAAGTCTAAAAAGATATGCCTTGATTTTTAATAAACTCATTTTGAATTTGTCCATACATCACTTATATATTTTGCATATTCAGAATAAATGGGGGGCTGTAAAAAAAAACATTAGGTTGGGCAGAAGGATCAGGAAAGTGTGTAAGTCATCCATTTTGCCTTGTAGTTTTTGTATTGTAGTTTGTAATTTGTTTTATTTAAAAGAGTAGTTGCAGTAAAGTGCACTTTGTCATATGCAGCAGACAACAATCTTGTCTGTGTCAAAGCTTTATTTGTCTCACCACAATTACAGAACCAACTGTTGTTGTTATCTCTATCAGGAGTCATTCCAACTTTCATATGTAATCATGTTATCATAAAGGAACAAGTTAAAATGTGTGCTATAAGGTTAGCCTATAATATAATTTCACTTTAGCCTCACATGTTGTGGTATTCCATTAATATATTAAGTGTTAAATTAGTGTAGACCATCTTACCGTAATTTTTTCATCCTTTTCACTTTTTATTGAGGGTGAGACAAGTTGTTATTGACAACTGTTATATTTTAATAGTTCAACATATTCTTTTGAGGTATTGGGAGTCATAAAATTTTTTAAGAATGCTGGGGATAGTCTTGCTATTTAAAAAAGTGGTCAGGTGAGGTTCAGCCCACCTTCCCACTTCATCGATGGATTTATTTTGAAGGAAGTTAATTCAGAAAATATTGCTGGAGTCAGTGGAGACAAACTAGAATATTTGACGAGACAAATGGCCAAGTCTGAGACAATAGAAACAATGTCTTGAGTCCAGACTCAAGCCTGAGACCAGACCCGAGTATTACAGTATTACTACTGCGTACATGAAACATACAAGTATCATACATCCACAATCATGCAAGATTTAAATTGCATAAATAAATAACATTAACCAGACATTATTTGTTAATGTAATAATTCACACACACACATGCTCTGGTGAATATGTATGAGAGTTCATGCTTCCTAGTGGGATGACAGACTGTTTTCAACCCCCTTTGATCTGTATGCCTGCTCATGTATCCCCCACTTCACACACACACATATGCATGCTAACACACAAACAAACACACTGTCCCTTTGAACCTCGGCCAAGATGGTGGGTCAGGAGCACACAGTGTCCAAACAGGACAGGAAATGGAGCTGGTCCATGTCGAAAACAGCATTAGCAAACTCCTGTTTACATGTTGCAGAGAGGGGAAAGATGGACACAGAGAGGCAGAGACATGGACGAGAGAAGAGCAGAGAAGAGGACAATGAGGGAAAAATAACAGCTGAGGAGAGTGTGATATCTGTCAAGCCTTTCTAGTACTGTTACAGAGATTCTTTGTTGAGGGCTGACAGTAAATGCAGTTAAGTATATTTTGCGCGTGTGCACAGTTTGTGTGTGAGGAGGTGCATGTCTCGTGTGCACTGCAAGTGTTCGTGTACTTTTTAGTTGTGCGTCTGTATGTGTCTGTCTGTTGAATAGGCTTCTTGTCATTGACCTAAAAACAGTGCGAGAGCCTGCCAGTGTCGCTTAAATCCTCTTTTCTTCTCCATTCCCCCAGTCTCTGTCTTCTAGTCGGCGCACACACTCGTCTGTGTGTACATGTGTGAGTGTTTCTGAGAGTGTGTGTGCGCACGCGTCAGTTTCTGTCTCTATTTAAACATCTTACAGACTCACAAATGGCGTTCCTGCCAACAGAGATGAGAGCATACTGTTCACAAAGACTCACTACTCTCCCACTCTTTCTCTCTCCCACTCTCCTTCTTCAGTCCCTCCTTTATACTTTGGGGTACCCATGGGATATCATTAGTGTTATTACCGTATTGAGATAAATGAGTGCATGTACGTTTCAATGTGTGTGCGCGCAGTTACATATATGTGTGTGAGCAGCATGATGGAGATGTTGCATGTCCAAAACCCACCCTGTAAAGGTTTAGATGTAATCACAGAGTAAGAGCGATTATAGAAGCTGCTTTCAAGATTTAAAGTGTAATGTTTCCCCTTGTATCCTGCAACTCCTTCATTCTTTCCTCCATCTAGAGTGTGTTTACATGTCTGTGTGTTTTTCTTAGTTTTTTTTTTAGCCTTACAAAAGGTAGACTGAGGTGCGGTGTTTTATCAGCCTTATGGAGGCAAAGTAATGTTACATCACCAAATCTCTCCTAAAGGGTTGAGGGTTAAGCATAATTACGGCTGCTGCTTTCATGTTTTCTCTCGCCTCGGCTAGTCTTCGCTGCCACCGCTGGCCTTTCGTTCCGTATCAAAGAAGACTTTGGTCCTCTGGGCCTGTAGATCCAGACACACATGACACAGATTAACACACACGCACACACACACACACACACACACACACTGCTCACACATGCACACACATGCACATTCAGCATGATTTTATTTGGTTGATATGTATCTGTTATTTTTTTTAATGTTGTAATTTCAATCTTGCACAGGACAGGACATTTTATTTACATTTTAAAATAGAATTATTAAAGTTTAGCTTTAGATAAACTAAGATGTAGCTAGCTCAGTTCGAATTTAGTGTGTGCGTTAGTCCCGATAAGCTATGTTTGTTGAGCTTTCCATTCTTGTACGGTACATACCAAAAGAAGGTCTCTCATGTCTTTCTAACAGCTGAGGACAGATTTTGTCTGCCTTATTTCGCTAGCTATAGCTAATGAAGCTAATGTTAACGTGCCGACCTCACATAGGACCCAAGGTCTGGCGTTTAGGCGTTTTTGGACTGGAGGAACATTTTCGTAGTTCTAAGAACAGTTGGAGGACCCCCATCTTTTTTGTGCCTGTACTACATTGCAGTATTTCTTAGAGCACCGTTTTTAGAAACTTTTTTAGCCCCTAATTGAATATCCCAGCACAAGAAGGACTCTGAGTGACGCAAGTATGGTGATTGGTCCAGATGTACATTTTTGTATTTCACTTCAGACAGTTTGCTTTACATCTATACATTTACACATATTACAGTAAGATAACGTTAAAGTTAGGTTTAGGTTTCCATAGATGATGATTTTGTGTTTGTCAATGAAGTAGCCATTTTGTTGTGTTTTTATTAGAAAACACAACAAATATTAGAGTTAGAAAATAGTTCGAAAGTATCTTTTTTTTAATCTTTTATTCATTTTGCAGTTTGAGTTTAGATACACATTCATTAAAATCACTGACACTGACAACACAAGAGAGGATTATGTTTTACAGTTCCATGTACACCAGCACAACTTGTTGTTTGACAGATCGGCAGTGCCTGCATGGTTACGGATGGTTGCTAAGCTATTACTGGACTGTTGCTGATCAAGGGAAAGGTTTAGCAAATGGTTGGTTATTACTGTAGGTTTTTAGTCCTCTATTTTTTATTATAGTGTAGCAGGCTTACATTTCAGTTTAGTTCTGATTTTATTCTGCAGGGAGTGCAGCCCTGCTTTGCTTTAACTATTATTGCCTTGATAAACAAATACACATACAACACACCAATGAGGGTGGCATTCCTAATAGCTGCATAGTGACAGGGGTAAAAAATAACCCAACAATGCCTGATAGACCTCCTTCGCACCTCCATCTTCCTCTTCTCTCATGCTGTCAATCATCTGAAACCCTCCACCTGTCAGCACCTTTCTGTCTGTCTGTCCATCTGTCTGTCTGCCGGCCGGCCGGCTCGCCCCTTGGCCTGTCAGTCTGTCTCTGTTGGCATGACAGTACTGACTGCAGGGTTTTTATTTTATGCATGTGTATGTCTGTATTCTACCCATACAGAGAGAAAATATACCTATATTATGACCACATACCGGTGTGTACCTTTTTTATAGGTGATATATTAATATA
>NW_023339729.1:24065297-24066722 GCF_004916995.1 Morone saxatilis | reverse complement strand
ATTTCTTTTACAGCTGCTGTCTGCTCAGTCCTTTTATGGGAAGAGGAGGCCTGCTGTGCCACAGACTGGTGTTGTGCCAGCCCACCTAGACATCATTGACTTTGATTTGCAGCCTAAAACTGAAACTTTTTAAAAAAGTCAAAAAAAGAAAGAAATGTCTTCTTATATCCACCATTTTAAATGTCCAAGTATTTCAGTGAGTGCCCTATAAAGGGTCAATAGAGCAGCAAACAGTGATTTACCATGTAAAGATATAATGATGTCATAGCGGAGTCCTGAGCGGAGAATGGCGTTACACTCCCCTTTTCCTCTGGTTCTATTGCAGCCAAAGCCGAGCTGGCAGTGCGTGCAAGTAAGGAGAGAATTAAGCATTTATTTTGACCAAACCAGAGTTGGTGATCCCCTGCTGGTGAACAGAGGAAGGCTAACAAAGACTTTAAAGGAAGTTGCAATGTTGCGATGATCTGAGAGGTTTGTTGTTGATTGAGACTGTTGGTGTGTGATAGCAACATTGAGGCTGTTTCTGGTTAAACAAACGGTCAGTCTCTGTAGAGATCCTTTCCATAATGTTGTCAGACACTTACAATAACAATCTGAGCTTGTCAGTGGCAAAAACACTTTGATGGGAGCATTTGTCCCCACGGATTAATGCTAGCTTATGTTGCCACCATTGCAGCCTTTTTCACGAATTAAGGCTTCATTTCAACCAAACCAATGTTAGTGATTGTTGGAAAGACTGTGGAAAGATGAACAAAAGACAGGTTTTGTGAGTTTTATTTTGTTTCTGTCAGGTTTGAAGTGTGTTATACGATTATCTGCTAGGTAAAGTGAGTGGTTTTGTATCAAAATAACTGATACATTTTTTTCTAAGTTTGGTTAACATTGTAAAAGTTGAGCAAGGGGATATGTCATTGCCAGTGAACCTCTTTGTTTGGATTAGATTTTAAATGGTTAAATGGGTTATGTTGTTCAGTGGACAAAATATTTTCTCATTCGGATGGCTTTTATAATTCTGGAAGTTACTTTAAAAGGTAGGTATGTTAGGTACGTTACTTTAAAAGAGGTAAGTGTGGTTAAATGACTTTTAAGGTTGTGTATTTTTCAGAAAATCATATGCTTGACTCTTAACTAATGTTTGTCATGGTAATACACAAGTGGCACAAACTGGAGATAGTTTGATGTGCAGTTTAACACAGTAAACCTAAATATCATAATAATAATTTATAATGTCATGTCAAACAATGAATGCTCAAACATTATTGTTAATACTGACGCATGGGAATAATATGTATTCTCTATCTATTTTTACACGTATCTATACAAACAATGCAAATATGTTATTTTTTTGTATGGCAATTAATATGTGTTAGGGAATATACACTGATCAGCCATAACATTATGACCACTGACAGGTGAAGTGAATAA
>NW_023339729.1:24061947-24065226 GCF_004916995.1 Morone saxatilis | reverse complement strand
AAATGGGCAGCATGAGGATTTGAGTGACTTTGACAAGGGTCAGATTGTGATGGCTAGACGATTGCATCTCCAAAACCAGAGTGCCCAGGTGGTCATAATGTTATGGCTGATCAGTGTATTTGGTTGTGCTTTTATAAGTAATAAATGCTACAGTGGAGCACAAAGGTATGGAGGACGTTTGTCCTCACAGATTTGGTGTATACTAGTTACATACTGTACATGTATAATGCATTCAGTATGTAATGTGTATGTTGTCAACCATGCTTCATGTATGCACCGTTATGTAAAATTGGAATAAACACATACTATACATTTGTAAAATTTTCTGACTTCCATATGGGTGTGTAGATGTCTTTGTTGGCTACTCACACTTGACTGTTGTTATCCAGCGTGTCTATCAGATGACAACATTAATCAAATCACACTCTGTTAAAAAGATGGTATAGGCCCTCCAGTATTCCTACACATTAAGGTCGTTAAGATCATGTTTAATTGAGAACACACACACACAAACACGCAGACACGCACACAATGATTAAGTCACAGAACTGTGACAGCAACCTTTGGATCTAAAATATCAGAAAGATGACGCTCACAAGGGATGTCTACCTTATAGCTGTATGTAATGTATATATAACTCTTATTCTATCTTGTTATAACTTGTATTTTTCTATTCTAGTTTTTATTTATGTGTATTTTCTTATCCATTGTGTTGTGTTGTCTCTGGAGCTGCTGTAGCGAGGGAATTTCCCCGGTGTGGGATCAATAAAGCCTTATTTTATTTAATCTAATCTTATCCTGAAACAGTATTTGTCAATTTGATCTAAAGTATCAAAATTTTCTGGATCCAGTTTGTTGTTGGATGTGACACATCAACACATTTCATGTGCAGCTACAAAAGAGTCTGAAAGTGGAACTTTTCTTAGCAATCTGAGACATCAGCAGTAACCATTAGGTTGTGGTGTCAGTCAGCCATCATCAGAGAGCAAAAGCTTCTCCAGGCTCAACTTCTTTGCAGTGATGTTCAACAATCATACCGTCAGAACCCATCATAGACAAGGAAGATATTCCATTCATAGCCACAACAGAACACAATTCAGAGCAAATATAAGACATGACACATTCTGACTGATGGCATAACTCTTGCTAGTGAAAGTCTCGGTTGTGTACCACAATCACTACAGATATATAGTCCTGTCTACACATATGACTGCATGTATGACTAACAGCTGAAGGCAGCAACTTCATTCTCATTTTCCTGGTGATGTTAAAAGTCTGTGAAGAGTAAAAGAACCGAATAATGGAAGCGGATGATGCAGGGTTGGACAAGTGCTACAGCAGACTGTTACACCAGGGGTGTGAATCATACAGTGAATGCATTGGAACATGCTTCTTGACTCTTTGATTCAAGAGTGCTCACTGTTTTTACTTTCTTTTACTTTTGGAAATGATGGTTTGACACAGCAGTGGTGGAATGCAACTAAGTACATTTACTCAAGTATACTCTACTTGAATACAAATTTCAGGTACTTGTTGAGTCTTTTCAGAAGGTTTAGTTACCTTTAACTTGTTTTTGCACACAAACATATGAAGCGCTTATAAATATAATGCTTTGTTATACATTATACTACCCAACAGCACAAGTACAACTGAAATGATTAGTAGAGTGATATAATTGGCAACTATTTTGATAAAGTCATTTGCAAAAACACTTTCCTGCTTTTCCCTTAATACTTTCATTATTTTTTTTTATTATTGGACTGTTGGTTGTACAGAATAAACATTTTGAAGGTGTCACTTTGGGATCTAGGTAACTATAATGTAATTTCTCAGTATTATCAGAAACAGTTGATCGGCAGATTAATCCAAAATTAAAATAATCGTTACTAAATCATTTAAAATGAGCTCAACTGACTGCAACAGTAAAATCCTGCTTGTACATAAATGCATGACTAAGAATAATTTAATGATGTAATATAAAATAGTATAAAACAGTCACAGGGGAAATTTTTTATGCATTAAGCACTTTTACTTTTAATACTTTAAGTAAATTTTCCTGATTACATCTACATACTTTTGCTTATAGAACATTTTAAATTCAGGATTTTTACTTGTAACAGAGTATTTTTACAGTGTGATATTAGCACTTTTACTTGAGTAAGTAACAACTGCGATTCAGTAGGAATAATTATAGATTTATATATGAGTGAAATAATATCCCATGAGTATCCCATGTTCCCATGTATCCCAAGCATGTTCCAAATGTTTACTGGTGTTACCCTGTTGACTGCATATTTTCCCCTCAATGTTAGAAATAGTTGTGAAAGTGTTTACAAGTTTCAGCTTTACATTCTGCACAGTGGAAATATTCATTTCTGCTCAATTTGATTTTTACAAGGCATTTAATGTTGAAATATCGCTATTAAAAAAAGGCAATGTTTTTTAGCAGATCTATGTATTGACTTGGGATAATGTATAATCAATGCATTGATGCACCAAATGCCTCATTACATCTCTATTTAACACACCATGATCACAAATTAAGTATTGAAGTACCAGAATTCTGGGGGCAGCAAACACTCATTGAGCACCTACTTTGCCAGAAATACAACAGAAGGGGGCCCCCCTGTGGCTCACCTAGTAGAGTGTGGCACGGGTTTGAATCTGGCTCGGGCTCTTGGCTGCATGTCCTTCCCTCTCTCTCCCCTGTCTCTCTTTACTGTCACTATCAAAATGGCCAGAAATGTATACTGTATAGAGTAAAAAAAGGAACAAAAAAACAGAAATGCAACAGAGGAGCAACTGGTGTATCTGTTCACAGTATAACCAAACACAGTCATGTTTTAATAAAGAAGTCAGACACTAATTGGCTTTTTTCCATCATGTCATGAGCAACCGTGATATGATTTCATGCTGTGCAAGGTACAAGAAGTTTCCCACACAGCAGCAGGAGAAAAAGGAGTTGGTTACCTTACTGAGGAGTTCGAGGTGTGCGGCCTGTCGCCTGCAGCTCTTCATCTAACAGCTCACTGTGGCTGCTCCTTTTTGTTCCATTGCTCCCTGCAATATTTAAAACTGATCTGCTGTCAGAAAAATGCTAAAAATTGTCTTGTTGAGTAGATGCATTTTTGGTGATCATGGTTTGCACTAACCTTGGTGACAAATTCACTGTGTTTAATTTGACTGCTTCACAATAAAAGCCACCTTGTGTTTCACCAGTTGAACATTCTTAACGTTAAGCAGCCGCAGTAGGAAATTTTGGATTTGCATTAGCAGAAA